>NC_060884.1:33294972-33419972 GCF_014805685.1 Silurus meridionalis | reverse complement strand
CTCTCTCCCTCTCCTGCCCTCTGTCCTTCAACCCCCCGGTGCAAAACATTCGCTCTCTTCCTCTCTCTCTGCTTATTCAGCGCTCTGATATCAAGCCTCTGCTGCTTACTTCAGCAACTGGTGGAACAAACAAACCAAGCTGAACTTCAATCAACAACAATTCAATTAACGCTAACAGAAAGCCTCGAGAAGCGATCTGCGCCTTAAAAAGCACTTCTCATAAACAGCGCCCCCAGTGGTCAGAGCTTGTTATAATACACCATACAATATTTAGACTACAAATGAACGCAAATATCAAGTCAGATACCGACAGCTGGCAGGTAGCTGTGTGAAATGCTGAAATCTGATTGGATGAAAGCAGCCATGTTTCATTCAGTGTTGATCAAGGATCAGGTTTCTCATGAGAGCTTCGACTCAGAACACTATATTTCAACTTAAATATTCAAATTTTCGTTATGAAATTAAAAAAAAACCTATTTAAATATATCACCGCACTCCAATTGTGGACATCTGGCCATATTCCTATTTAAACTTGTGTATGTTCTGACACACACAAACACACATGTGGCATTTGAAACTGAAGAAAAGGAAGTGAAAGGACTGTGGCTCCTGCAATAAAGTGTCAAAAAACAAGCCACCAATCAGCACTGCTAACTCGAATACACGATGTGTCTGAAAAAAAAAACTATCGAGTGACATAGGCAAAACAGAAAATGTGAAAGCGTTACCCGCCATAATCCTTCATGCTGTCACGCTCCGACGATCCCTTAAAGGAAACCTGAGTATGATTCCACTTCCCCACCCCGGACACTCACCTTCTTCAAACTGTATCCTGCGTGAAATATGATCGGAGGTAGCAGAATGTTGAAGAACACCTCAGGGTCAAAGGTCACCTGTAATAACAAAACAACAACAACAAGGTATAATAAATATAGATTGTTCGAATCGGAAATGCTCCTTCTCCATTCCTCTGGCATCCTATTCTGGAAGGTGAGAAGATTCCTGAGGAATGGAGAAGGAGTGTGCTGGTACTGATCTTTAAGAATAAGGGAGATGTGCAGACCTGCAGTAACTACAGGGGAATTAAGTTGATCAGTCACATCATGAAGTTATGGGAAAGAGTAGTGGAAGCCAGGCTGAGAGAAGAGGTGACCATCTGTGAGCAGCAGTATGGTTTAATGCCGAGGAAGAGCACCACAGATGCCTTATTTGCTTCGAGAATGTTGATGGAGAAGTATAGAGAAGGTCAGAAGGAGTTGCATTTTGTGTTTATGGATTTAGAGAAAGCGTACGACAGGGTGGAGAGAGGAGTTGTGGTATTGTATGAGGAAGTCAGGTGTGTCAGAGAAGTATGTGAGGGTGGTGCAGGACATGTATGAGGACAATGTGACAGCAGTGAAGTGTGCAGTATGAACGACAGACTGGTTGAAGGTGGCGGTTGGACTGCATCAAGGATCGGCTCTGAGCCCTTTCCTGTTTGCAATGGTAATGGACAGGTTCACTAACGAGGTCAGACAGGAGTCTCCGCGGACTATTATGTTGTCCAAAGGATATTGTAATTTGTGGTGAGAGTAGGGAGCAGGTTGAGAAGAGCCTGGAGGGGTGCAGGTACGTGAAAGGGAAGGTGTATAGGACTGTGGTGAGACCCGAGATGTTGCATGAATAAGAGACAGTGACATTAAGTAAATAACAGGCGGTGGAGCTGGAGGTAGCAGAGCTGAAGATACTGAGATGTTCATTAGGAGTGACGACGATGGACAGGATTAGAAAATAGTTTATTAGAGGGGCAGCGCATGTAGGACGTTTTGGAGACAAGGTAGTTGGGTTGAAAGAAGTAGATGTAGAGGACAGGGGGGTATGGAGACGGATGATCCGCTGTGGAGACCCCCAATGGGAGCAGCCAAAAGAAGAAAAAGTTGTTCGAAACGGAAATGCCCTGGCTACAATGGCAAAAAGTCAAAAATGAAAATGGAGTGTTTGGAGAATGGAGAAGTTCAGCGTTCCATCTATAGTGTTACCTGCGGAATTTTCAGAAAATTTCAAGTCTTGTTTGTAGACACTCCGTGTCATGCTGTTACAACATGATACAGCTGAAAGTTTGTAGACACCTGAATAAGATTGGTATGTGCTTCTTTTGGAATATTGCATTCCACATTTAGTCTTTATTTGCCTTTATAAGAACCTCCACTCTTCTGGGAAGAGGTCCTATTAGATTTTGTGGAGATTTGTGAATATTCATTCAGCCACAAATGCATTAGTAAAGTCAGGTACTGATGTAGGCGAGGTGAGAAGGCCTGGTGAGGAGTCAACGTTCCATTTATCCCAAAGGTCTTTAACAGGGTTGGAGCTCTATAGCAGGAGATCCTCCACTTCAAACCACAGAAAGCAGATCTTCATAGAGCTGGCTTTGTGCACAGGGGAATTTTCATGCTGGAACAGGTTTGGCTCTACTAATTTTGTGCCTCCAACTCTGTGGGAGCAGTTTGGAGAAGGACCACATCTGTGTGGAGAAGTCAGTCAGGAGAGCCAACACTTTTGCCCAAGGCAAAAAGATGCACTTCAAGAAAATGTTTCATGTTTGAACATTTAGAAAAAACATGAGTAATTCTAATTATTCTGACTAACAAGTTTTAGTCAAATTTGTGTTTTCAGGTTGTGATGTCACAATCGTAATATGCAAATTATTCTTATTACTATTCTTATTACTATCATATGATAGAAACCTTTATTCACTTTGTTGTATTCTTTCTCACACACACACACACACACACACACGTTTTACAGCTAGTTTTGGGGTTGAGGTTTTTATGGTTGGAAAAGGTCGGACTGGTTCCAGGTGGGTTTTTTCGAGTTTTACAAATAGAATGTTAAAAAATGTACATGCCTCCGTGTCAGTCAGCGGTGGGGGGTGTGTCTGGTCTAACTCCAGAAGTCTGTACGAATCCCTTATCATGTTACCTCACCTGAGACACGTTTCCACTGCACAGAAACACCAGTCCAGACCCACATCTTTCCCAAGAAGTCCACACATCTGGCCAAAACGTATTTATTTAAAACTGGGTCAAATTGTGCCCAATATCTATCTATCTATCCGTTGGTCCGTCCGTCCATCCATCCATCCACCTGTCTGTCTATCTACTATCTACTTGTCTACATACCTACCCATTTTGATGCTTGCTTCTTTCTTTCTTTCTTTCTTTTTCTTTCTTTCTTTCCATCTTACTTCCTTGTTGCTCCTTCTTTCTTGCCTTCTTTGTTTCTTTTTGTTGTCTTCCTTCCTGTTCTTTTGTCTTTATTTATTTAGTATTCGCTCCTTTTCGCCGCTCTTTATCTTTCTTTTTTGTTGCTTTTTTTGTTGTCTTACTTCCTTATTGCTGTCTCACTTCCTGTCTTTCTTTCTGTCTTTTATGATGCCCTTTTCTTTCTGATGCCCCTTTTCTTTTCTTTTCTTTTGATGCATCTTTTCTTTCTCTTTCTTTTCTTGTTATGCCTTTTCCTTTTTATCTTTCTTTTCTTTTGATGCTTCTTTCTTTCTTTCTTTGATGCCCTTTTCTTTCTATCTTTCTTTTTGATTCCCTTTTCTTACTTTTTCCTTCTTTCTTTCTGGCTGTTTTACCTGTCTGCGAGTGTGTGTACGCGAGAGCGAGTGTGTGTACGCGAGAGCGAGTGTGTGTACGCGAGAGCGAGTGTGTGTACGCGAGAGCGAGTGCGTGTACGCGAGAGCGAGTGGGTGTACGCGAGAGCGAGTGGGTTTACGCGAGGGCGAGTGGGTGTACGCGAGGCGAGTGGGTGTACGCGAGCGAGTGGGTGTACGCGAGGCGAGTGGGTGTACGCGAGTGCGAGTGGGTGTACGCGAGTGCGAGTGGGTGTACGCGAGTGCGAGTGCGTGTACGCGAGGGCGAGTGGGTGTACGCGAGGCGAGTGCGTGTACGCGAGTGCGAGTGGGTGTACGCGAGTGCGAGTGGGTGTACGCGAGTGCGAGTACGCGAGAGCGCGAGTGGGTGTACGCGAGTGCGAGTGCGAGTGGGTGTACGCGAGTGCGAGTGGGTGTCTGTGAGCGAGTGGGTGTACGCGAGTGCGAGTGGGTGTACGCGAGTGCGAGTGGGTGTACGCGAGTGCGAGTGGGTGTACGCGAGTGCGAGTGGGTGTCTGTGAGTGCGAGTGGGTGTACGCGAGTGCATGTACGCGAGCGAGTGGGTGTACGCGAGCGAGTGGGTGTACGCGAGTGCGAGTGGGTGTACGCGAGTGCGAGTACGCGAGAGCGAGTGGGTGTACGCGAGTGCATGTACGCGAGTGCGAGTGCATGTACGCGAGTGACCAATCCTGTATATCCATAATGAATCCAAGAATCTTGAAGGTGTGTAGAAATAAAAAGATGAGGTTTTTCTCGTTACCTTGCGGAGCATGTCGTTCTGCTCGACGTTGTGGATCTCGCGGGAGTTGATCTCACCCTTCAGCGTGTACTCGAAGAACTTGCCGCTGATGTTGAGCAGCAGCGTGCTGACTGGCCCCTCCTTCAGGGAGCAGCTGGGCGGAGTCTGATGGTGGTAGCTGGTGGAGGGAATTCCGTATCGCAGGATCACGCCCACCAGCAAACCTGACCACACCCACAAACATCTCATTAACTGATGCTGATTGTTCAGGAAGTGACTAATTCATTAGCACGCCATCATTTCTATAGCAACCATTTATTCAGCGTCCCCATGTTCCGCCAACAATCATATCATTCTTTTCTTCAGTTTTTCTTTTTCTATCCTTCGTTTCTACCTTTTTCATCTTTTATTCTACCTTTCATAATTTTTTCCCCTTTCTTTAGCTGCCATTTTCTTTTTTTTTCTTTTTTTATCTGCTTTTGATCTTTCATTCTTTCTTTTCATCAGTCATTGTTTTCTTTCTTCCTTTATCTGTCCATCTTCTTTCTTTCTTGTCATTTTTGTCTTTTTCATTGCTATTTTCATTCTTACTTTCTATCCTTTTCTATATTTATGTTGTTTCTCTCATCTATCTCTCCCTCTTCCCTTCTTTCTTTTTAAATTTTTCCTTCCTTTTTTATTTTTTCTCATTCTGTCCAGTGCATGTGTACTGAATTAGTTCACACCTCCTGACCAATCAGATTCGAGAATTACACTGTAATCATTCATTCCTATTTGTGCTGGTAAACAGAAGAGGGTCATTAATAAACTTGTTTATGTTTTCCAGGTAAAACATGTCTGTTTAATAGAATAAATAAATAAATAACTATCTACCACACACACACACACACACACACACACACACACACCATGACGCTAATGGTGGGAGTGCTGAGGTCACAGGTGTAAGCCAGTCCCTATTAATAAATGGGTCAGACCCAGCAACACACTCCGAGCCAACAGCAGTGACCTTGAAATCTCTCTCTCTCTCTCTCTCACACACACACACACACACACACACACACACACACACACACACACACACACAGGCTAAAATCCAGCCAATACAGCTTAATTCTGTAGCACAGCCTACTGCAGGAGAAAATCATGATGCATGAAGGCCACAGGCGCGCACACACACACACACACACACACACATTGTTGCTGTGTGACACAAAAAAGAAGCAGTTTTTGGATGAATCAGGATATTTTCCTGAGTATATTTGCATAAATTCTTTAATAAAATCACTGTCCAACTTACTATGCAGCTATCGTTCTTATTCTAAACACTGAGACTGGAAGATCCAACATCCGTACCCACAGCAATGTCCAAATACATTACAGGAAATAACATCCAGAACAAGAAAACAGAGTAAATCAGTCTCATTAAACACCACAACGTCCAATTAAACACCAAACAGTCTGACTAAGAACAACAGAATTTGAACACAATGTCCCATTTAATTCCACAGTCTGAATTAATAACAATGTCCCATTAAACACCAGAGTCCAGTGTCCCATTAAACACAGAAGAGACAGATTGAACACCAGTGGCCGATTAAACAACAGTGTGACTAAACATCTCAGAGTCCAGCTGAACACAAAAGAGATCCATTAAACACCACATGGTCAGCAAAAACACCAGTCGTGTCAAATTAGTTAATCGCATTAAACTCCACAGAGTTGGGCTAAACACCAGAGACACATTAAACAATGTCTCATAGAAGACCACAGGATCTGACTAAATCCAACAGTGTTTCATTATAGACCAGAGGTCAGACTAAACACCACAACGTCTCATTAAAGACCACAGGCTCTGAGTAAACACACAGAATCTCATTAAAGACCACAGGCTCAGAGGAAACACCAGAGTCTTATTAAAGACCACAGGCTCAGAGTAAACACCATAAAGTCTCATTAAAGACCACAGGCTCTGAGTAAACCCCAGAGTCTCATTAAAGACCACAGGCTCCGAGTAAACATCAGAGTCTCATTAAAGACCACAGGCTCCGAGTAAACACCAGCGTCTCATTAAAGACCACAGGCTCCGAGTAAACACCAGCGTCTCATTAAAGACCACAGGCTCTGAGTAAACACCAGCGTCTCATTAAAGACCCCAGGCTATGACTAAACACCACAGTCTCATTCAAGACTCAAGTCAGACTAAACACAGCAAAGTACTATTTCACAAAAAGTCAGGCTAAATACTTGTCACATTAAACACCACAGTGTCCCATGAAACACTAGAGTCAGACTAAACACCACAGTGTCCCATTAAACACCACAATGTCATATTAAACAACAGAAAGATCACCTTACACCCCAAAATCCAATTAAAGCCCACATACTGAGTAAACACCACAATGATATATTACACACCACTCACAGGTGGGCGTGGTTTTATTTAACACTTCTATTTTGCATTATTTTGCTTGGAGCTCTGACTATCCTGCACACTATAAGAGGACACAGAAATGTCCCGAAGAGTCAGGCGTGGAGATGGTAAACTTCCAGCACTGAAACTCCATCCCTCTCAGCCCTGCTGCAGGAACCTAAACTCTCATTAACCGGGAATTCCCGGGGCACGTGAACGCACCATCAATGTTCAACACTGGTCTATAAGGTCTCTTCATCCGAAAATATCACATTATTAACCACCACATTATTAAAAGCAAGAATGTCTCGCCGATTGACCTTTACACCAAATTTTTATTTTGTTTGTTACAAAACAACAGAAATGTTGATGTAAATATAAGAATTCGGCCGTGTTGAAATGTCGCAATGAGCAGCGTTCAGAACTAATTGAACGTCACATGCTGCGTTCAATGTGCTGGAACGTTCTGTAAACTGGTCTTAATCCGGGAAATACAGTGACTTAAGAATTACATGAGGGAAATGTTGAGACTAAGAATAAACATAGTGAATATATTTTTTATTAGTATTATGTCTAGTGTCGTGCGGTGGAGTCTGAGCTGATTAGCAGGAGCTAGCAGGCTAGTCATACATATGAGACTGCTAATACAGTATGATTTAAAGGCGCATCTCTGTGTGTGTGTTACTGCTGAATTCCTTACCGTAAATCATTGCCAGGCCGGTTTCGTGCAGGAAACGCACTCGCCTGTGTTTGAAGAGCCATATAGTCAGAATGGTAAGCGTTAGCAGCAGGATAAATGTGAGTAAATTAACGCTGTCCTGGCGGTGGCTCTCCTCCGCCTCCTTCTCCGTGGCCAGCGGCTCCTCCATCTCCATCGCGCCGTCCTCCGCGCTCACCCCCGCCACGCGGCCCAGCAGCAGCAGAAGCACACCCGCCGCAAACGACGCCGTGCTGCTCCTCCTCCTCCACAGCTTCCTCTGTGGTGCCGTGCTGATGGCTTCCTCCATCGTGGTGCGTGTGTGATGCTAAAAGCTCCCCGTGGCTCCACTGGTACTGACTGCTGCAGGGGTATCGCCGAGAAAACGAGATAGGGAACCGACTCCGGATAGAAGAGTTGACTCCTCGTTTGTACTCGTTTAAGAGAGAGTGAATCGGTTCAGAAAAACGGTCGAGTCGATACCGTTTATTGAAAGTGGATAAAATATTTTCAGAGAGTCTTTCAGGAAAATACATAGATTGGATTCGAACCCCTGGAGCGACCTGATCGCATTTTTTAAGTTTGTAAACTTTAAATTCGTATTTTCTTTGGCTCGGCATATGACATCATGTCAAAAGCTTCAGATCTGAAGAGAGTCGAAACCTTCAATTACAGGCGATGTGAATTGTGAACCGGCTCAGAAAGAGCAGAGTCGATTCCGACCAATATAACAAATTGCTGAAATATTGAATATTGGACGTAGATTTGGATTAATGTTTTAGATAAGTATTTTAGATTGTTTTCCAGCAAATTATTTTCTAGATTATTTCCTAAATTATTTACTAGAATCGACTATAAAGCTTTTATGAAGCTAAAGAAAATACAGTATTCGATTTCATGCAATGTGAGTTGTGAATCGATTCAAAAACTGTGGAGTCGATTCCACCCATTGAAAGTAAAAAAGGGAATTTCAGATCTTCAGATCTTTGGGGAAGAAATGCAGCGAGGAGTCGAAGCTCTGGAGCGATCTGATCGCATGTAGAGTTTGTAAACTGTAAAGCTTTTGACTGTCTTACTGAACGATTTAGTTAATCATATGGGCATAACTTAGCTTCAGAGTTGAAGGAAATCGAATCTTCAATTACAGGTGATGGGCGGTGTGAACCGACTCAGACATTGTGGAGTCGATTCTATTCAATAAAACTGTGTGTTGGATATAGTCTGATATTAAGGTTTTAGAGAGACATGTTAGATTGTTTTTTGACAAATTAACTCCAATGTCCAGAATCTTTGAAATCTAATTGCAGTTAGAGTTTGTAAACTGTCTTTTAGCAAATTTGGGTTTACACTGATTGGCCAGGCAGAGGGACCGAGCTGGGAAGGATGTTCTACAAGTTAGAGCAATAAAGGATGGAGATGGAAATGTGTTGACTATTGAGGAGAGTGTGATGAGAAGATGGAGGGAGTATTTTAAGCAGCTGAAGAATGAAGAAAATCAGAGAGAGAGAGAAGGTTGGATGATGTGGAGTTGGTAAAGCAGGATGTAGATAGGATTAGTAAGGAGGAAGTGAGAGCAGTGATGAAGAGTGGAAAGTCGGTTGGACCAGATGACATACTGGTAGAAGTGTGGAGATGTTCAGGAGAGATGCAGTGGAGTTTTTAACAAGGTTGTTCAACAAGGTTTTGGAAGGTGAGAAGATGCCTGAGGAATGGAGAAGGAGTGTGTTGGTACTGATCTTTAAGAATAAGGGAGATGTGCAGTCTTGCAGTAACTACAGGGGAATAAAGTTGATCAGTCACACCATGAAGTTATGGGAAAGAGTAGTGGAAGCCAGGCTGAGAGAAGAGGTGACCATCTGTGAGCAGCAGTATGGTTTCATGCCGAGGAAGAGCACCACAGATGCCTTATTTGCTTTGAGGATGTTGATGGAGAAGTATAGAGAAGGTCAGAAGGAGCTGCATTGTGTGTTTGTGGATTTAGAGAAAGCGTACGACAGGGTGGAGAGAGGAGTTGTGGTGATGTATGAGGAAGTCAGGTGTGTCAGAGAAGTATGTGAGGGTGGTGCAGGACATGTATGAGGACAGTGTGACAGCCGTGAAGTGTGCAGTGGGAACAACAGACTGGTTCAAGGTAGAGGTTGGACTGCATCAAGGATCGGCTCTGAGCCCTTTCCTGTTTGCAGTGGTGATGGACAGGTTGACAGGCGAGGTCAGACAGGAGTGGACTATGATGTTTGCGGATAATATTGTGATTTTTGGTGAGAGTAGGGAGCAGGTGCAGAAGAGCCTGGAGAGGCGGCAGTACCTGAAAGGGAAAGTTTATAGGACTGTGGTGAGACCTGAGATGTTGTATGGTTTAGAGAAATTGGCATTAAGTAAAAGACAGGAGGTGGAGCTGGAGGTAGCAGAGCTGAAGATGTTGAGATGTTCGTTAGAAGTGACGACGATAGACAGGATTAGAAATTAGTTCATTAGAGGAACAGCACATGTAGGACGTTTTGGAGACAAGGTGAGGGAGGTGAGATTGAGATGGTTTGGACATGTTCAGAGGAGGGACATGGGGTATATCAGTAGGAGAATGCTGAGGATGGAGCCACCAGGAAGAAGGAAAATAGGAAGGCCAAGGAGGAGGTTTATGGATGTGGTGAAGGAAGAAATGCAGGAAGTTGGTTTGAAAGAGGCAGATGAATAGGACAGGGGGGGATGGAGACGGATGATCCGCTGTGGAGACCCCTAATGGGAGAAGCTAAAAGAAGAAGTATGAAATCAACTCTGAAGCAAGGAAGTCAAATCTCCCCTAACTGGTGATTAGAGTTGTGAAAAGACTCAAAAACTGCAATCGATTTCATACAATAAAACTAAAAATGGTATATGGTCTCAAATGAAGGTTTTAGAGACACATTTTAGAATGTTTTTTGGTAAAATATTTTACTGCATCTTAAAGGCAAATAAAATGGTGAATCGATTCAGAAAGTATAGATAGATTCCCTTTTAGGAAGCTAATTAGCCCTAAACCTTCGTGCATTGTAAAGTGTTAATCAGCTCAGCTATCGGTGCAGTCGATTCTATACACTGAAACCAAATTGCCTATGGTTTGTTTTTAAGCAAAATAAGTCCAAAGTATGGTATCAGAGTCGTTCTCAAGGAATTCGCAACAGCGAAGGCGATTGCATACAATAGTAATAAAAATGTGAAAAAAGGTGGAAAAATTACATCATCTAAAGGTCATTTGTCTTTTATTTGTATTTTATGCACTGCTCATTTAACAACAACATTTAATCTCCTTTCATGTATTTACTTTCATTTCTGGAAAAGAAAAAGCTGCTCTGTTTTGACTTTTCATTCTGCAAACAGCTGCAAAATGAGTCTCATTCCGAGCCTGAGTGTTTAAAGCAGCAGAATAGCGCCCCCGTGTGGATACTGCGCTTATTACATCACATCTAGGTGGAATTCATCTGATTTTTCTTTTGTTTTTAATTACTGTATATATATATATATATATATATATATATATATATATATATATATATATATATATATATATAATTTAAACCCATCATCTAGCAAATACACGTAATTATCCTGTCACATTCCACTTTACTGATGGTGAGGTGAGGAGGCCTGGGGTGCAGTCAGCATTCACATTTATTTATGTTCAATAGGGTTGAGGGCCTTATTCACTTACAATTCTCTCATCTACACAACTGAGCATTTGAGTGGCAGATTGTTGGTGCTGGGATCCAAACTCATTATCTTTTGTTACACTTCTCTTTATCTTCATGAAGCAGGCTTTGTGCACAGGGGCATTGTCATGCTGGAACAGGATTGGGTATCTAGTTAAAGTGAAGGGGAAATTTCATGCTACCGCATTCAAAGACATCCGATACAATTGTGTGATAACACTTTGTGGCTACATATGTCTGGAAAAAAGAAACAGGTGTCCCAATACCTTTCATAGATCGATAGATGTAGACATAGATATTGACCAAGACCAAGCGCTACCTCTGCTGCACAGGAAAAGTTTCAGAAACTGCTGATTCATATAAATTATTTTGGAGACTGTGTGAGTCCAACAATGTTCTGAAACACAGAATGCCCATTATGCAAATAAATATTTAACTAACTCCACCCTTTTTTTTAAAACTTTCCCATATTACCATGAAGGCGGGGCTAAACCGAGTGTTGAATATAAATATCTTTCTTGGTGTATCTTTATATGAATATAAAACTATTATTGCAGCTCCAGAAACATGCTCCTATTTTATATACTGCAGCTTTAAAAATCTATTTCATGATTACAGAACCTGATCATAGAACCTGGAATACCAAACCTGCTGTATATCTGCTTTAATAGTGAAATAGATCTTTTTACTTTTTTTTTTGAAGTGTGAACTCACTTTAAGGTATAAGTGTGAAAAACAGGACATTCACGCTTCCTCTACGTGCTCGCTAGCTTCCGTTGAGCAAAATAAAACAAGTAGTCATCAGTTTTGAAGCTTCAATTTTCATTTTTTTGTGGTTTCCTTTTTCCCTTTTTTTTGTTAACAAAAACAAAAAAAAAGATATGTGTTCAGCATTGTTCTTCTATAAGTGACGAAGTTATAGGATCTTCTGACTGAAGACTGAAGTCGAGTGAACCACAACAGTCTCACTTCTTTCTTCTTCTTCTTCTTGTTTAAAAATAATAAATAAATTAAATTGCACATCCAACAAAATTGTTATTCAGCTTTTTGATTACTGTTGTTTTTTTTATACGAGGTGGCATCAAAAAGGTTTTAAAACCACTTTTGTAACTCGCCAACAGATGGCAGCACAAGGCTGCACACACAGTCACAGGGAGCACCGACTTTCATAAGTCAGAGTGGCAAAAGATATCGTCCTGTGTAAAACCATGAGCCGTGCAACTCTGACAACTCTGCGATTTCATCACGGCGATGCTGCAACATCACTAGAAGACGACTAGAGATCAGGACGACCTTCAATGAAACAGCTTCAACCCCTGAAAATGTGGAAACCGTTCGGCAACTCGCACATGAGGATCATTGGAGAACAGCCCACAACATCGCTGCAGTCGTCGTTGTGTCAGACGGAAAAGTCCAGACGATCCTCATGATCCTGCGCCGTGTTGCTGCCAAGTTCGTCCCGAGGCTGCTGCCCCAGGTGCTGGAGGAACTTCTGAAAGTCTTCAAAGAGCCCATAATCTCCATTACCACAGCTCGACCAAGTGCAAGCTCTTGGGTTTTTTTCCACGTTTGTGATATTGTGCGTTGAGAATTTGTGGCCAGACCATCAATACTGAGTTTTACTGGCAGGTTTAAGGCGACTGAGGGAGGACATTCGAGGACATGTTCTTCTCACTGTGCCGTTTTCAGCCCATCAACTTGTTTCTTGTCATTGTGTGGCTTTTTCAATCTCCCACTGGTGCATCATTTCCTCTCTCACACCACAGATGTAAACTAGTTCATGAAGCTCACAATGACAGAATTTCACAAGGCTACAACAAATATGTGGTTAATGCGGATGAGACAGAGGGAGTCAGCGATGAGAACTGAGACATTCCTGATCATCTTCATCTTTTCTCCGCTTGTGTTTTATATGGTTGATGTTCATCCTGGATACATTCATTAGAAAACAACATTGTGACATGATTTAGTGTTAAAATATAAATATGATGTGAGGTGCAGGGTGCAGTGTGACCCTGACCAGGATAAAGGAATTAATTTAGAATTGAATAAAAAAATGCAGGCTAGAAAAAGAGCAATAAAGTCGATCCTGATTTCATTAACCGGAATCTCGTGTCAATGTCTAAACGATTGAATCACCCTATGCAAATTTCTTTCTCATTTATTATGTTAATATGCAAATCAACCGAAACAGGTCGAACCCTTAGCCTGCGATTGTGATTGGCCGAGCGCTGTGCGCGAGCGCTAGGTGGCCGGCGATTGGGCGGCCTCATGGGAGACGGACAGGAAACAGGAAGTGGATGTGTTTGTACAGGCGTGAGTGATTTGTTAAGAGCAGGATCACGCGCTCGGTGCGCCGTTTTTGGGGTTTATTATTATTTGTATTTTTTGTTTTGTTTTAATTCATTCGGTTGTTTTAAATAAGATATGGGGTGTTTTTTCTCCAAAAAGTCAAGGAGAAAATCCCCGGATAAAAACCCGGAGGTGTCAACGAGCAAGACCGCGGCTGAACCCAACAACGCCAGCGGTAACCAGGAGGAACCCAAACAGTACAGCTGGGACAAACGGGAGAAGGTGAGAGATAGAGAGAGAGAAAGAGAGAGGGAGAGAGAGAGAGAAAGAGAGAGAGGGAGAGAGATGGAGCGAGAGATGGAGAGAAAGAGAGAGGAGAGAAAGAGATAGATATATAGCGGGAGAGAGAGAGATGGAGGAGAGAGAGAGAGAGAGAGAGAGAGAGAAAGAAATGGAGATGGGGAGGAGAGAGAGAGAGGAAAGAGAGAGATGGAGAGAGATAGCGGGAGAAAGAGATGAAGAGATTGAGAGATGGGAAGAGGAGAGAGAGAGAGAGAGATGGAGAGAGAGAGAGATGGAGAGAAAGAGAGGGAAATAGCAGGAGAAAGAGATGAAGAGAGAGAGATGGGAAGAGGGAGAGAGAGAGAGAGAGCGATGGAGAGAGAGAGAGAGAGAGATGGAGAGAAAGAGAGGGATAAGGAACCTCCTGTTTAATCTGTCTAAAAATAGAAGGCACTAATTGTCAACATGAGGCCTCTTGTGTTCAAAACACACGCCTCCTAATGAGCCTTAATAACAGCAGGACGAGGAGAAGCGAAGCTCCACGTTATTAAAGGCTCATAAGCAGTTTTTCAGCATGACCTGATTTGTGGAAGGTTCTAGAAAATACCTGGTCAAACCATTTCTAATTGTATGAGACAACCTATTCTAAAAACCGGTGTTTTTTTTATAAGGTTTGGGTCAGTCATGGTCCAGACCCTGTGGATCACTGTTTGGAAATGGAGGTGGTTAGAAAGTAAATAAAATCCCACCTGAATAACTATTAGATATTAATATCATTCATAAAATAAGATAAACAGCCTCAAACTCTTGGCACTTTTCAGTCCCACTTATCACCAATCTGGAGAAGAACCATCATCTCCGCTCTCATGGAGGTAATAGGATGATGATAAGGATGATGTCAGTATCTCAAGTTGTTGCTCAGATGTCGCCTCACTTTCTGCCTGGTGATCTCATGCCGAGTTCCTGCGTTCTTCACCAATTGTCCTCGTAAAAAAACCAAAAACAAAGCAAAATACAAATTCTGCTCGTTTCAATCTTATTTTTAAATTTTTTTCCTGTTGGTGGCGCTAGAGTGCTTGAACGATGTACAACAAATTGGTTGTGTAGGTAGCTGATGTCCAGATTTCATACGACAGCCCTCCATGGACCTCCATTGTAGAAGTAAAACATTAATACGGTGAAAAAGGTTCATATAAGGTGCGTTTCGTTGTCGGTGCTTGGCCCCCTAATGAAAATAACGTCCACGTATTTGTCTTCCAGAACCCCGATGATGTAAACTTGATGACCTGTGGGCCAAATATACTGTGATATTTAGTCTTCTAACACTAACTTTCATCAAAACTTCTAACATAAAGTTCTGTAGGACGTCTTTGGATGTGTTTGGTAGTGTGAAATGTTCCTGTCACATGTATTAGGAGATCCGAACCTGCTCCAGCGTGACACAAAGTGCACGATGCCAGCTCTATATAGTTATTCTTTCCATGAGGTTGGAATGGAAGATCTTCAAATGTTCAAAAAGAGGCACACAGCAACCTTATGGTCAGGTGTCCACAAACTTTTGGCGGTACAGTGCATTTCTGATTTTAGTCAGTTTTAGGAAGCTCTGGCTCTCGTTTCTCTGCAGACAAGGTTGTATGTTTAGTGCGACGCTGCAGACTGACTGAGCGTATCTGTCTCTCCTCGTCATGCAGGTCGATCCAAAAGACTTCACGCTGAGCGGGTTGAAGGACACCACTGTAGGACGTCTGCCCTCGACGCTGAATGGTCAGCAGTTCGTCATCCAGGAATGCGAGAACTGCGACATCTACGTGTTCGACCACTCTGCCACGGTCACCATCGACGACTGCGTCAACTGCCGCATCGTTCTCGGCCCCGCCAAAGGCAGCGTCTTCTTCCGGGACTGCAAAGACGTGAAGTGCGTCGTGGCGTGCCAACAGTTCCGCACGAGGGACTGCAAGAAAATGGAGGTGTTCCTGTGCTGCGCCACGCAACCCATCATCGAGTCTTCGACCGGGATGAAGTTCGGATGTTTTCAGTACTATTACCCCGAGCTGGCGTTCCACTTCAAGGACGCCGGGCTGAGCATCTTCAACAACAACTGGAGCAACGTGCACGACTTCACGCCCGTCTCGGGAGAGAACAACTGGAGCCTAATGGCAGAGGACGTCGCCGTGTCGGATCACGTTCCTCTTCCGGATCCCGAGTCGGAGTTTAAGGCCGTTCGCGTTTCCACCGATAAGAACCGCAGCATCGTTCCTTTGACCAAAGGAGGCAGGAGGAAGGAGAGCGAGGAGTCCTGCTTGTTCGTCTTCTTCGCTGGGGATTACACCACGGCCAACGCTCGCAAGCTCATCGATGAGGTAAGTGGAGACGGAGCGATCAACCCACGTGATTCACTTTATTTATCGTGTCAGTTTCAGCCTTTCAGCCTTTTCAAGTATCCCTGATAGCTCATTTGCATATGGCCCCGCCCACAAATCGCCATAAAAGTAAAAAACACAGTTATAATAGTTTATAATGGGAACGTTTTTATGCTGCTAAATGAGTTTAAAACCTTTTTGGGGGACGGAACAATACTTTTGGCCACACAGTGTATATTGATGAATCGGTTTTCATTCTTCGTGTTTGATAGAAAGAATTCAGTTGAAGTAAAAAAAAAACTCAGTTCCTTCGCGGTTTTTTTTAGCGCATCTTAACTCGCAATCTGATCACATGCTCCGTGTTCCTCTGAGGAACTTCTCGAACTTCCCCTTTCTCTCGTTCATCAAAACGTCCCGGATTAACAAACATGACTGGCGTCATATTGGTGCTGTAGTATCTTATTTTTAGCCACGCTGGGAACTAAAATCAGTTTCCTCTATTTAACACAGAGAGAGAGAGAGAGAGAGAGAGATGGATGGAGTGTCAGAAAGACAGAATGGGGAGGGGGCAGAGGCAGGTCTGCATTAGCTTTTTCTCTTTTTTTTTTTAGGCTGGCAGTTGCCACCCCTGTCCACCCTGGTCTAGGGTGGCAACCGCCAGCCTAAGAAAAAGCATTGCCACCCCAGCACTGGTATCCCAATGTTTACAAAAAAAAAATCAATGTAATAATTTTCCTCGACCGAAAAAAAAAATACCCGTAAATAAAAGAAAGAAATCACATCTTTCTGTTAAAGCGCAGTCCGAACAAACGACTCTCATGAACCGATTTGTTTTAGCGAATCAAACCCATTCAATATATAATAATAATCTATACGACTGTGTTTCAGTGTATACACCCAATATATAGATCATTCCTTAAATACACACAATCCATACGAGGACATTGTCACTGCTCGTTATTCTTATGCCACCCCTTAAAAGAGGTGGTATAGGGAGAGAAATAGGGGCAGAAGAGGGACGACACAAAACTACAGTTCCTTCACTCTAGTGTTGTTTATCTTCGTTTCCATACCTGAGCTTTGGCAATATAACTGATAATATCAGTTATGGTAGAAACCGAAACTGCTTCGTTTCCTTTACACTAGAAGTTCTCTTTAACACTACATTCAGTTGGGTAAGAAAAGAACACACTTTCAGGTCAGGCAGGATTCTGCAGCAGAAGTTCCTACTTTTCATTCTTTTTTTTTTAATAGGGCTGCAACCAACGATTATTTTTATAATGGATTAATTGAATGATCCCCTCCCCCAGATTAATCGATTCATTGTTTTTTTTTAAAGACATTTTAAAAATCAAATGTATTGTATATTATAACTATATAAAACGCTAATTCAAGGTATTTATATATAAAAGTGTACTTTAAAAAAGCCAAAAGCCACATCGTGAGTTTAACTATCATTAATTTAAACATTTTAAAGCTTAATGCTGCTTGTTGACGAGTTCACGGGGGATTTCTCCTTCGAACAAATTCACTCGTGCTGCGTCGTTTCTTTCTGTAAAACACAAAAAAAACCCAGCATTTAAGTATGAAAGGTGAAGCAATTTGCATAAATTAACATTTGTATTGTATTTTGCGAGGGCAAGAGGACAACGGTGCCTAAAATAATCAATATAAAATATAATACAACATTGTTTTGACAGTTTTTGTTGAAAATAAAGAGACATTTTGTTAATTTGTGAAGATATACTCATATAGAATATATAATCAATTAAATTCTGTATAATAATTAAATGATATATGCATAAATTCAAATATACAAACAATAAAAATGGCACGTGAAATTTCACGACAGATACGTTAATTGTAGCAGACGAACGCTGTAAAAAGACTAAAACGGAGAAACACAGCGAGATTGAACAGATACAGTTTAACAATAACACTTTATTAAACTACACAATTCTCACATTAGGATTATAGGGTTTTTACTCACCGTGCTGACGTTTCGCCTTCATCTGTGACTCCAGTGCGTTTTATTTACACGTGCATCACTGTGGCACTTCCTTCCCACACAAACTCAGCTTTAAATAACTTCCAGGTTACAGTCTTCTTTGTTGCGTTGAATATAAAATGCTCTCGTGCCCTGAATGACTTGGGACCCTTTTTTTGGCTGCTGGTTGACCCTGTACTCCTCAAGCGGACGTTCTTATATTATATTGAGATATCACATCCATAAGTATTCAGATGCTGTACTTGGTTAAAGCACCTTTGGAGACAATTGCAGCCTTTTAACAGTTTTTTTTTTTTTGTTGGTTTTTTTTGGGTTTGATGCAACAAGCTTTGCGCACCTGGATCGAGGGATTTTCTGTTATTCTTCAGGGCAAATCTTCTCAAGGTTGGATGGAGACAGTCGGTGGACTTTTAATCACTTCCAGGTCTCTCCAGAGATATTCATCAGGGTTGAAGTCAGGGCTCTGGCTGGGACAAAGTCGTCCCTGTGTGTTTTTGGCTGTGTGTTTTAGGGTTGTTGTCATATCCAGGTGAACCTCCGGCCCAGAGTTCCTGAGCGCTGTGGAACAGGTTTCTATTGAGGAGATCTCTGCACTTTACTCCAGTCAGCTTCCCCTCAACCCTGACCAGTTGCCCTCAAACCCCTGCTGTAGAAAAAACTGTAAGATGGTTTTGGGCAGGTGATGAGCCGTGCCTGTTTTTTTTTAATAGATATAACGTTTACAATTGAGGCCAATCTTGGTTTCATCAGACCAGAGAATCTTCCACGCAGTCCGAGAGTGATTCAGTGAGCTTCCATAGATTTTTGCATGGAGAAAATGCTTCCGTTTAGCCGTTTTGCCATAAAGCCCAGATCACTAGAGGGCTGCAGTGATGGTTCTCCTCCTGGAACTTTGTCCCATGTCCACTCCACAGCTCAGTCAGACCGAACATCAGGTTCTTGTTCGCTCTGCAGGCAGTTCCCTTGACCTCGTAGCTTGGTTTTGGCTCCGATTTGCATCGTCAGATGTGGCCTTCGATAGAGAGATGTGTGCCTTTCCAAATTCATGTTCAATTAATTACATCTTCCACAGGTGGACTCTAGTCAAGGTGTAGAAACATCTCAGGAACGATCAATAGAATTGGGAGGCATCTGAGATCTCAATTCCAATGTTGCAATGGGTCTGAATACTAATGTGCATGTGATATTTTGGTGTGTTTTGGATTTAAATAGATGTACAGACATTTCTAGAATGTTGGTTACACTTTGTCATTATTATATCAACATATCAGTCGTCTGGGAAGATGTTCACTAGATTTTGTGGAGATTTGTGCTCATTCAGGATTTGCGTTCTTTTCGTTTTGTTTTCTGCAGGCGACCACCAAGGGCTTCGTCCTGATCCAGACCAAAGAGGTGTCCATGCGCCCCGAAGACGTGAGCAGGGTTTTCCAGACCAGCGCAGAGGAGCTCGCCGAGTGGACGGCTAAAGGTCAGAGGCGTCCTCCGTGTCTCTGTTACCATGACAACAAAACCCGCAATAAAACCCGCATGTATTCGAGATTTAATTTTAAGCCGTGAGTCTTTAACCCTGCGACACTCGGAGAAACAGGAAGTCCGAGGTTTCAGCTCATGATCACATACAGTTTGAGTCATCGAGCTACAGGACAAAAGGGTGGGTCAAGTTTCGTGCGCTGGCGGCTAAATATATCGTCTCGCATCATCGAGACCGAATTCTCGAATCCGATTGGTCGGAAGGTACGAGTTGTTTTAATATACATCAGACGGCGTACTTTATAGTTTCTATAGTAACTGTTCACACACAGCAGATCTGCGTGACGAGTCGTCTTCTCACCCTTTTCTCACACTGCGTTTTTGTCAGCACAGGGCTGCGTCTCGGAGAACAGCCACCTTCATAAGTCAGTGTGCCAAAAGATTTATAAACCTTTCATACACACACACACACACACACACAGGAGGCGTTATTTTTTTTTTGTCAGACTGTTGCTTAAACATGACCTTTGTGTTTCCTGTTGTGGTGTAACGGTGTGTGTGTGTGTGTGTGTGTGTGTGTGTGTGTGTGTGTGTGTGTGCGCTCACGAAGGTCCCGTCGTGGCTCTCGAGCTGAACGGAGACGGTGTGGTGGAAGCTTGCAGGATCATCGCTAACGAGGTGTTCAAAGGAACGAAGGTAACTACTTATCGTATAATATGTGATGTCATCAACACGCGCCACCTGCTTTTTTTTTTTACAATATACCCTATTCAACCAAAAGTATTGGGACACCCCGGCTGACTTTTCCCAGCCGTATTTTGTTGTTCTTCGAACTGTTTCAACAAAGTCGGAGACACGATTGTATGCGTTTTTTAGCATGTTGAATTACGAGACCCAAACCTCTTTCCATGGTTTGGAGTGGAAGATCCAGAACGGATGATAAATGTGAGCGCTGGCTGCACCCCAGGCTTCCTCACCTCACCTACATCAGTACCTGACTTAACTAAATCTTTACAAATCTCCACAAAATCTAGTGGAACATCTTCTCAGGAGAGTGGAGCTCATTATAACAGCAAATGAGGATGGTATTGGATGTTCAAAAAGAAGCACGTAGTGATCTTATAGTCAGGTGTCCGCAAACTGCAGGGGGACTATTCTGAAGGTGTGGAAATGTAGATAAATAAAGTACTTTCTAGTGACCAGAGCGAGTCTCCAAGCTTTTTCATAAAACCTCGTACATATTTATTTATTTATAAAATGGTTACACAGCTGCAGAATAAACGCCAACTCGTCAATAATCACTCGGATGCATTATATTTGGAAGGAGTCTCCAGTTCAAGGTGCATTGTGAAGCCTCTAATCTGTGAAGTAACCCTAAATGGATAATGATTTCTCTTTATATTTTAAATCAGTGTTTATTTCAGTGTGTGTTTTTGCTCTTTTTGTTTACAGGTGTTCGTTTCTGAGAGCAAAACTTCCGCCTCGCAGGACGTCGAGAACTTTTTCAACTTTGCTGATATGCAGCTGGGACTGTGACCCCGCCCCCGGAATGAACGAACACGCCCCCTCCCCTCTTCACCCCTCTTCACACACTTTTTCCCCCATGTTTGTTGGATGATACAGACTGAAAGTGACCTAGAGCCGACGGTCGAGTCGCGAACGTGACCACGCGGACGCAACTCTCACGTCTTCAGAGGTTGGTTTAAACCGGCGGTTCTCAGTAATGGATTCCGGGGACCTCCTGGGGTCAGGATGAGTTATATCACAAATGATGATAATGAAAGTGATGATTTTATTATTTATTGAATATTTTTAGTAGCTCTACTGTAGGTATTGGTCCGGAATGAAAATCAAACCCAGAATTTTTGTATTTTTTCGGCGTTGATTTTAGACATAAAATAATAAAACATTATTATTCGGTGTGTATCCGAGGTTTAAAGCGGCCCAGCGCATGTCTGATTCACTTTCCGACAATCCCATAAACCTGACCCGACTAAAGACGACGATTTAAAACATCACAATGTCTCCTTGACAGCAAGATGATTGAAAACCCCTCGGCTTAAACCCCTGTATCGTGTTGTATTTAACCGTCACTGCTGCTAAATTGTAGATTCTGTGTGTTTATTCTGCAGGTTCGATGTTTTTCATACTGTTTCTAATCACAACCTTCTTGAATTTTGTAACACACTGGGGGTGTGTGTGTGTGTGTGGGGGTGGTGGGTCCATGCTGGAAATAAGTTCGATATTTGTCTGTATTTGCAGCTCATCGATCTTTTACATTTTTTTTAAAGATAATCCTATTTTCTTTTTTTTTTTTTTGATGCTGGATACTGTTTTTTCTTTTTTTTTTGCTTGGACACTTTATTCACTAAATTTGCTGTAAGGATAAATCATCCAAGTTATTTATAGAAATGAAAATCTAAAGCTGGTGTGTGTTGCCAATCAGATGGAGGTGAATGTACTGCTCTGTAAAGCTGTGTCTTTTCCATCTTCTCTTTTATACATTTAACTGCTGTGACCAAAATCAGCTCGTTTTGTACAGAGGAAAAAAAAAGATTGTAGTATTTTATTGGTACTTGTTTGTATGAGCCAGTTTTGTAGAAATGAATGTACACTGTGATTCATCAAAATATAGAGTTTTATTACTGTATGATGTGGTGTTGTTATTATTATTATTATTATTATTATTATTATAACAGAATATAACATCAAAAGTTTGTAGACACCTGAGCGTGAGATTTGTATGTCCCTTTTTCCTTTTTTTTTTGTTTTTTTAATCTCATTACACATTTTGTCTCATTTGCTCTTATAATATGCTCCATTCTTCTGGGAAGATGTTGCACTAGATTGTGTGGAGACTCTTTCAGCCACAAGGATTAGTAAAGTCAGGTACTGATGAAGGTGAGGCGGTATGGAGGACTGGGGTCCAGTCAGCGATCGCATTCCTTCATGTTCGTGAGCGTTAGAGGTCGATAACATGAGTTCGCCCACTCCAGCCCAGATCTTTGTGGAGCTGGCTTTGTGCACAGGGGTATTGTCATGCTGGAACAGGTTTGGGGCTCCTAGTTCAAGTTCTACTGCATCTAAAGACGTCCTGTACAAGTGTGTGCCTTCAACTTCAGGGTAACAGTTTGGGGAAAAGTGGAAAATTTGGGTGTCCCAATACTTTGGGTCTTGTGGTGTATTTAAAAACACACAGAGTTTGATTAAGGAAGAAACACTGAGATTGGTGTGTGTGTGTGTGTGTGTCTGTGTGTGTGTCTGTGTGTGTGTATAAAGTAAGTTAAATGGAAAAAAAAAGTGTGTGTGAGAACTAGAAATTTGATGCAAAAGAAGTAGGTTTGAAGTGTGTGAGGCAATGGGGAGTTTGATGGAAAAGAAACTGGTTTGAAGGACGTGTGTGTGTGTACGTGTGAAAGAGAGAACGGGGAGTTTGATGGAAAAGAAACTGGTTTGAATGACGTGTGTGTGTACGTGTGAGAGAGAGAGAACGGGGAGTTTGATGGAAAATAAACTAATTTTTACTGTGTGCGTAAACAAGGTGCTTGATGTAAAAGAAACTGGTTCGGAGAGTGTTCGTGTGTGAACGGGGAGTTTGATCAGAATCAGATTTATTGGCCAAGTGTGTTGACACACAAGGAATTTGTTTCCAGCTGTTAGTCTCTGAAAATACAGACATAAATAACACTATACATTCAGCCTGGACTATACGAGACTTAACAGACGATAGAGACAGTATGAGTATTAAATAGAGATACAGGTTATATGACAGATCAGTGATGTATATAAAGTGAGTGTATGGAAGTGTAAAGGACAGTATTTAGGACTTTATACAAAATACAGCAGCAATAGAGTGTGTAACATATACGGATGATGTGATGACTGAGTGCAGAGTTCTGAGTGCAGTGCTTATAGATATGATATGAAGCAGGGAATATTTATGGTGAGATGGTACGGAGTCTGATTGCCTGGGAGAAGAAACAGTTCCTGTGTCTGACAGTTTTGGTGAACAGAGTTCTGTAGCGCCTCCAGAAGGGAGGCGCTGAAAGATGTTGTGTCCACGGTGTGAAGGGTCAGTAGTGATTTTTTTATTTAAAAAAAACAAAAGTTTTGGGTGTGTGAGAACTGGGAGTTTGACAACAAAAAACTGATTTGGTGTGTGTAAACATTGGGATGGGGAGGAATTAATAAAAAAAAAAACTGTTTTGGAGTGTGTGTGAATGGGGAGTTTTAAAACAGAGTGTGACAGAAAGTGAGAGAGTGTGTGTTTGAGTGAGTGAGTGAGTGTGTGAGAGAGAGGGAGAGAGTGTGTGTGAGTGTGGGAAAGAAAGTGAGTGTGTGTGAGTGAGTGTGTAAGAGAGTGAGAGAGTGTGGGAAAGAAAGTGAGTGTGTGTGTTTGAGTGAGTGAGATAGAGAGAGAGAGTGTGTAAGAGAGTGTGTGTGAGAGTGAGTGAGTGAAAATGGTGAACTGTAATACAAAAGCCTCGTTCCCAAACCCCTTTCCTTATAACGAAGGCCAGCATGTCCATGGAAGAGGCGGAGTTTAGGACCCCGCGGCCCGGCCTGTACAATAGTGCTGTTGTGTGGTGGTGGAATGAAGACTGCAGCTTTTTTCCGCGTATTGACGCTGTACAACTGAACCCATCTGAACCACACACACGGATTTGAACGTCTGGACGCGACCAGAACTATTCGGAATTCGTGCTGAGTTCATCCGAGCTGTTTTAGGGGTAAAGGTAAGACTCCGGTGTATGAACAATACTGCTGGTGTTTTCCCTGCGCTCTGAGGCTGCCCCAGGCCCCTGTGCGCACTGCTCCACTTCCCAAATGCTTTGAACACACAGATTGAGTTTAAAAACACAACAAGAAGCATATTTGTATAAGATAAGAACTATAATGCTGACAATGTTCTTAGAGACTGAAATATCCCCCTCTTTATCCAGGCGGTAGCTGTCTCTCGGGTCGGGCGGCTCGAGTTTGGCGCCAAGGCCGTATCAAATCCCGCGCTAGCATTAGCATACGACTTAGCATTCAACCTGAGTTCCTCTGGTCGGCATTATTTTGTACGTGAACACTAACACGGAACTTTGCCGTGTTTATTTCATTCATTTTTTAATCGCACGGATTAGAAAATACGCTTCCAAGCGTCTAGAGACAAGCGTACATGAAAGGGATTTCACACTGACCTGGCAACCCGGGTTCAAGATGGCGCCTGCCTCTGTCACGCTTCTTACACACAAACTATTCATAAATAAAAGCGACATACACGCACAAAGTGGCCTCGTTTAACATTTAACATATTAAACACCATTAGATTAAGCATTTATTTTCTGTTCAAGTCTTTATTTTACTTGAACAAGTTAAAACATGTTTGAAAGGATTTCTAATTTTAACACGCATGCGCATTAATAGTAATAAAAAAAAGCTTATTAGGACATCAATGTTTGATTTGACCCGAAATAAGCAGCTCATTAAAAATAACAAAAACAAATAAAGGAAGTCGATTGTAAAAAATTTCAGCCACAGGAACCCCCGGAAACCACGCCTCTTTCTTGAATAGAAAGCTTTCCCAACAGGGCCTCTGTTTCCGGTGTCTGAGGGTTTCCCCCGTGGAAACAGCGTGTTTTATAGGTTTTTGAGAGACACGTGTATGTTACATTAGTGTCTAACTTGGTTATGTATGAGGATTTCCTTTGACCAAACCAATCTATAACTGTCCAGATGTGCCACTGTATTTTTAGTGAAACATCATCCCTCAGCATGAAGAACATCTTTTCACACACTCAGAATCCAGACACTTTGTTTTTCCAAACATTCAGCTGAAAAACTTTTGCAAAAACTTTTGTTTTTGTTTTCTTTCCTTTCAAACGACCTTCTCCATCTTGTAGAACTGTCTACTGTCTGTCGTCGTGGCAACGCTGTTGTTTTCTTGTCGACACCGCAGACGCCGTGACGCAGACTGACAACAAAGAACACGCCAAGAGAACGCTACAGGTGCAGGGCTACAGGTACAGGGTTAAAGCTACAGGGTACAGGGTTAAAGCTACAGGTACAGGATTAAAGCTACAGGGTACAGGGTTAAAGCTACAGGTACAGGATTAAAGCTACAGGGTACAGGGTTAAAGCTACAGGTACAGGATTAAAGCTACAGGGTACAGGGTTAAAGCTACAGGTACAGGGTTAAAGCTACAGGGTACAGGGTTAAAGCTACAGGTACAGGGTTAAAGCTACAGGGTACAGGGTTAAAGCTACAGGGTACAGGGTTAAAGCTACAGGTACAGGGTTAAAGCTACAGGTACAGGATTAAAGCTACAGGGTACAGGGTTAAAGCTACAGGGTACAGGGTTAAAGCTACAGGTACAGGGTTAAAGCTACAGGTACAGGGTTAAAGCTACAGGTACAGGAGATCATATGTAGGTTATACATTGTAGGAATTAAGTGGATGGATGGATGGATGGATGGATGGATAAGGTGATCCCTGATTACATGTGACTTGTGAATGCTGGATGTCCTGTGGCTTTGGTAGTGTTAGACAGCATGAGTACAGGAGGGAGAATGACAGCAAACCACCTGTGGGATTTTCCTCTCCTTTACTGAAGGTTTTTTCCCT
Source organism: Silurus meridionalis (assembly GCF_014805685.1). Lineage (NCBI taxonomy): Eukaryota > Metazoa > Chordata > Actinopteri > Siluriformes > Siluridae > Silurus > Silurus meridionalis. The sequence goes on along the minus strand of NC_060884.1, from coordinate 33,393,784 downwards.
GTTATTCTCGCGGTTTTAATCACGTGTGTCGAAGCAGATGTGTGTTACTTTGCTTGGTTTGAAATCAGTAAAGGGGTTTATTTCGCTCAAAAAGTCCATAAAATCTGTTCCACTGGTTCTGCGCTGGAAGAAAGAGAGACGGGCAAAAGTTCACCAAGTATTTTTCCTTATTTACTTTCATTTTTAACACTGGCGCTTTTTTATCCTGTACTCAAGCCGGGGCTTCACCCACACACTCGTTCCTTCGGCGTTCTGCCTGTCTCACTCGCGGATCGGCCCGCCTCCCTCCGGCGTCCTGCCCGTCTCACTCGCGGATCGGCCCGCCTCCCTCCGGCGTCCTGCCCGTCTTATTCGCGGATCGGCCCGCCTTCCTCCGGGGTCCTGCCCGTCTCACTCGCGGATCGGCCCGCCTTCCTCCGGCGTCCTGCCCGTCTCACTCGCGGATCGGCCCGCCTTCCTCCGGCGTCCTGCCCGTCTCACTCGCGGATCGGCCCGCCTTCCTCCGGCGTCCTGCCCGTCTCACTCACCCAAATGTGTACCCAATATCCGGACTATAAAGCGCACCCACTGAATTTTACAAATATTTTTATTTTTAACATAAATAAGCCGCAGGTCTACACTGAAACTAATGATCTTTACACAGGCTTTACCGAAAGACAGTGTCTGTTACACGGTTTAACAGTTGAAATATGTTGCGCTTCCTTTAAGAGCAGAGCAGCATTTTGGGAACAGCACGTCGCTGCATTCTTCCGGTATTACTGCGTGTGTGTGTGTGTGTGCGTGAGACTGAGGATTATGTGCTCATTATTTTCTGATGCTCATTTCTAAGTTTCTTTGACAAACCCGTAACGCTGTTGCCAAGAATAATAAAAAAGCAGGAGTTTTGGAAACCTGTCTGTGCTTATATGATTTCTGTTGTAACTGGAGTTAGTGAGCTCTCCCTTCACCCAGACTCAACGCGTTACAACGGCTTGTATCTAAACAGTAGCCGAACAAGAAAGTCATTATTCACTGTCTTCCTCCTTCCTTTCACAACTATTTCTCTCTGGAGTTTACCTTTTGGCATCGTCGTGCATTTAAAAATCACCACCGGTGGAAGTTTTTTCTCCCGATGCCGTGCAGCTCAGAACACAGGTGAAGTGTGTTTTTTCATTTCCGTTCGGAAATGTCATTGGTCTAATGTTATGGGGTTCATTTTTTTGGCTTGAAGTTTGTGAAACCGGGAAAAACCCAGGAAAAAAATTAGCTGCTTCGTTGTTTAAGCCGCGGGTTTCAAAACATGAAAAAAAAGGAGCGGCTTATAGTCTGAAAAATACGGTAGTATTTACACTATAATTGTATTTACACTAAAGGGACATGTGGTTCTTCCTCAAATGGTTACCACAAAGAAGCTCCATGAAGATCTGCTTTCCATGGTTTGGAGTGCAAGATCTCCTGCTATAGAGCTCCAAACCCCAGTGAACATTAATCAATGTAAAAGCTGACTGTACCTCACCTTCTCACCTACAGCAGCACCTGACTTAATTAACACCCTTGTGGGTAAATGAATCTCCACAAAATCTAGTGGAACATCATCTCAGAGGAGTGGAGATTATTATAAAGTTATTCCAGTTCTGTCCGGAGTAAAACAGCTACTGTAGTGATTTCCTAAAGACCTGACTGAGATCCATGGAGACGTTTTGCGTGTGGTAGAACTTCTGTGGTGAATACAGAGGTTTTGATCAACATGTCGAGGTGGAAAGATGAAAGTCAGAGGTGAACAGGGAGAAAGAGAGAATATGGAGAAAAAGAAAGAACAAACATAGTGGGGGAAAAAGAAGGAAGTGAGGAAGAGAAGAATTTATTTCCATTCCTTTCTTCTCTTCCTCACTTCGCGGTGGCAATAGAAGCAAGAACAAGAAGGAGATAAAAAAGAGAGGTAGAAAGATTAGAGAGCAAGAATAAGGAGAGGAGTAGAAAGGAGGGGGGTAAAGAAAAGAGAGAACAAAGCGGGTAGAAAGGAGAGAGAAAATGAAGAAAGGTGGAGAGAAGGAAAAAAGAAGTGAAGGGAAGGAAGAGGTGGAAAAAAAGTGTCTGGTATCCATGCCTCTGTTCTTTTATCCTTTTATCTTTTCATCCCTCTATCTCTCTCTCCTGATTCACCTCTTCTTGTGTGTTTCTCTCACAGGAACGAGGTTTGGATGAGGGACACAGGCTGAGAGAAAACACTAGCTCGCTCTATGACTTAAAATTTATGGTAAAAAAAAAAAACCTCTGTCTCTCCTCTCTCTCTATTTATGTCTGTCTGTCTGTCTCTCATTTGTCTGTTTGTCTCTCTCTCTCTGTCTGTGTCTCTCCTCTCTTTTTCCTCTGTCTGTCTGCTTCTCTCTCCTTTAGAGACAGACAGAGAGTATGTCGTCTGTCTGCTTTATCTGCCTGTCTCTTTTTCTCTTTCTGCCTATCTGTCTCTGTCTGCATCTTTCCTGCTGTCTTAGTTTCCTTTTCTTTCTCTGTTTCCCATTGTCTCTCTCTGTTCTCTCTCTCTGCTTGTCTCTTTTTTTTGTCTGTCTGCATTTTTCTGTTTCTTTTAGTTTCTTTCTCTCTGTCTGCCTCTGTTTCTCTCTTTCTGTGTTTCTCTCTTTCTGTTTGTCTCTCTGTCTCCATCTTTTCTTTTATTTTCCAATTTGTACTGTCTCTTTTTGACTCTCTCTCTCTCTCTCTCTCTCTCTCTCTCTCTCTCAGGATACATCAGGATGAAACGACTCAGGACTTCAAGCAGTAGTGACAGTTCAGACAATGAGAGTGAGTGTATACACACACACACCCACACACACACACACACACACAGCTGTATGATCTACTAATGAACTACTCCTCACCTCCAGGTCCTTCAACGTCCTTCTGTAAGACTCCGTATGGCAGTAAAGCAGGAACTCCATCCTCGGCTCAGAAAAAGCCAGCGGAGGTGAGACCTCGGGGAGACACACTCATGTCCCGGAGTATTTCTGCTTCATTCTGACCTCATGTGCTGTTTGTTGTTATGGTTACGAGGTGATCTGTATGTGGTCCCCACAGGTGTTCAGGAAAGACCTGATCAGTGCCATGAAGCTGCCAGATTCACACCACATCTCTCCTGATGACTATTACCTTCTCGCTGATACCTGGAGGCAGGAGTGGGAGAAAGGAGTGCAGGTCCTGGCTAGTCCTGATACCATTCCTCATCCCTCCATCAGGTCAGTGGTGCTTTCTCTCTCTCTCTCTCTCTCTCTCTTTGTGTCTCTCTCTGTATGTATGTATGTATGTCTGTCTCTCTCTCTCTCTCTCTCTCTCTCTGTTTCTCTCTCTCTCTGTATGTATGTCTGTCTCTTTTCTCTCTCTCTCTCTGTCTCTCTGTCTCTTTTCTCTGTTTTTCTCTTTTCTCTCTCTATCTCTCTCTCTGTATGTATGTCTGTGTCTCTCTCTCTCTCTCTCTCTCTCTCTCTCTGTTTCTTTTTTTTTATTTGTTTGTGTAATGAACTGTGTTTGTGTGTTGCAGGACCATGGCAGAGAAGCCGAAAGAGGTCCTGTTCTCCAGGCCAAGGAAGTACATCCAGTGCTGGAGTCAGGACTGTACAGAGACCGGATACGTGAACATCAAGGAGCTGGCCGAGGCCATGTGCAGGTACGACCTGGACGACATGGACCTGTACTGGCTGCGACACCTGAACATGGAGCTGCTGCACATGGGTCAGTTTCCTACCTCATATCTTTCACACACCATTATTCATGAATGTAGTCATTAAAGTCACTCAACAATCTGGATTGTATTAGGAGAAGGGACGGTGGACGAGTTGACCATGGAGCGGACGATGGAGGCTCTTGAACGAAACTGCCATGAAAACATGAACCACGCCATCGAGACGGAGGAAGGACTGGGCATCGAGTACGACGAGGACGTCATCTGTGATGTGTGTCGTTCCCCCGACAGCGAGGAGGGAAACGACATGGTCTTCTGTGACAAGTGCAACATTTGTGTTCATCAGGTCAGAGCTGAAACACACACACACATAAAACCACTTCTTCAGAGTGTTAATTGTCCCACATTGATAAATCAATAACTAAATAATAGAGTATAAATACTTTTCTCTGGACAGGAGCTGGATAGATTGATGAATGGATGGATTTATGTGATCGGCTGGATGAATGGATTGTTTGGAAGGTTGGCTGATTGATTGATGGATGGATTGGATTGAGTCAAGAAGCTTTTATTGTCATTTTAACCATCTATAGTTGATGCAGTATACAGTGAAATGAGACCAAGTTTCTCCAGAACCCTGGTGTCTACATCACACAACACAGAGCTCCATCACACACCATAGAGCTACATCACCTAGCATAGATCTACATTACACAACACAGAGCTCCATCACACACCATAGAGCTCCATCACACACCATAGAGCTCCATCACACGCCATAGAGCTCCATCACACACCATAGAGTTACATCACCCAGCATAGAGCTCCATCACACACCATAGAGCTACATCACTCAGCATAGATCTACATTACACAACACAGAGCTCCATCACACACCACACAGCACAGAGCTCCACCACACAGCACAGAGCTCCATCACACACCATAGAGCTACATCACTCAGCATAGATCTACATTACACAACACAGAGCTCCATCACACACCATAGAGCTACATCACTCAGCATAGATCTACATTACACAACACAGAGCTCCACCACACAGCACAGAGCTCCATCACACACCATAGAGCTCCATCACACAACACAGAGCTCCATCACACACCATAGAGTTACATCACCCAGCATAGAGCTCCATCACACACCATAGAGCTACATCATTCAGCATAGATCTACATTACACAACACAGAGCTCCATCACACACCATAGAGCTACATCACTCAGCATAGATCTACATTACACAACACAGAGCTCCATCACACACCATAGAGCTCCATCACCCAGCATAGATCTACATTACACAACACAGAGCTCCATCACACACCACACAGCACAGAGCTCCATCACACACCACACAGCACAGAGCTCCATCACACACCACACAACACAGAGCTCCATCACACACCATAGAGCTACATCACTCAGCATAGATCTATATTACACAACACAGAGCTCCATCACACACCATAGAGCTACATCACTCAGCATAGATCTACATTACACAACACAGAGCTCCATCACACACCATAGAGCTACATCACCCAGCATAGATCTACATTACACAGCACAGAGCTCCATCACACACCACACAGAGCTCCATCACACACACACAGAGCTCCATCACACACACACAGCACAGAGCTCCATCACACACCACACAGCACAGAGCTCCATCACACACCACACAGCACAGAGCTCCATCACACACACACAGCACAGGCTCCATCACACAGCACAGAGCTCCATCACACACCACACAGCACAGAGCTCCATCACACACCACATAGCACAGAGCTCCATCACACACCACAGCACAGAGCTCCATCACACACACAGCACAGAGCTCCATCACACACCACACAGCACAGAGCTCCATCACACACCACAGCACAGAGCTCCATCACACACCACACAGCACAGAGCTCCATCACACACCACACAGCACAGAGCTCCATCACACACCACACAACACAGAGCTCCATCACACACCATACTGCACAGAGCTCCATCACACACCATACTGCACAGAGCTCCATCACACACCACAGCACAGAGCTCCATCACACACCATACTGCACAGAGCTCCATCACACACCATACTGCACAGAGCTCCATCACACACCACACAGCACAGAGCTCCATCACACACCACACAACACAGAGCTCCATCACACAACACAGAGCTCCATCACACACCACACAGCACAGAGCTCCATCACACACCATACTGCACAGAGCTCCATCACACACCACACAGCACAGAGCTCCATCACACACCACACAGCACAGAGCTCCATCACACACACACACACAGAGCTCCATCACACACACACACAGAGCTCCATCACACACCACACAGCACAGAGCTCCATCACACACCACACTGCACAGAGCTCCATCACACACCACACAGCACAGAGCTCCATCACACACCACACAGCACAGAGCTCCATCACACACCACACAGCACAGAGCTCCATCACACACCACACTGCACAGAGCTCCATCACACACCACACAGCACAGAGCTCCATCACACACCACACAGCACAGAGCTCCATCACACACCATACTGCACAGAGCTCCATCACACACCATACTGCACAGAGCTCCATCACACACCATACTGCTCCATCGCACAACACAGAGCTCCATCACACACCATACTGCACAGAGCTCCATCACACACCACACAGCACAGAGCTCCATCACACACCATACTGCACAGAGCTCCATCACACACCATACTGCTCCATCACACAACACAGAGCTCCATCACACAGCACAGAGCTACTCAACAAGACAGAACTATATAACTCAACATAGAGCTACAGAACAAGACACAGAGCTACACAACGCTGTACACTGTGCAATAAAGAGTGTACTTGTAAACATAGACAATGTTGTGCAAAACAGCAGGAGCAGCATTTAAAAGGTGCAAAACAGCAAGTAAACAGTTATGATTCTACTGTAATATGGTAGTGCTGAAGACATGCATGTGTATGAATTGAAATGAGTATGTTTGAGTTCAGGTTATAAACAGTTCAGTAACACATAGGTGTGTGTGTGTGTGTGTGTGTGCGCACGAGAGAGTGTCAGTTCAGTTCTCTGTGTTGAGGAGCCGGATTGATTGATGGGTTGTTGAATTGATGGATGGATAGTTGGATTAATTAGAGGGGCTAGGAGATGGATGGATAAATCAGATTAATGGATTGTTGGATAGATGGATGAAAGGATGGATTGGTTGACTGAATGATGGATGGATTGTTTGCTGATTCATGCATTTATAGTTTGCTAGATGGATTAATGGATGGATGGATTGATGAATTGATTGATGGTTGGATATATTGATTGGAGGGGTTGAATGATGGATTGTTTGCCAGAAAGATGGATGGATTGACTGATATACGGGGTAATAACAGAGTATTACATTTAATAAAAACCTTGAATATTCATTGTCTACAAAAATTCTAATAAATACCGAGTTTTTCTGCGTTGCTTCATACAGTACGAGAGAGCGGCCTCTAGAGGCGAGTCACTGACAGAACATGCTGTTTTTGTAGTTGTTTAATCAGTTATCTGCAAGTACGATCCAACATATCTGTCGGTATCAGTCGACTTCTAGACACTAGAGCGGGTTCTGATAAATTTTTGTGCATTAATTGTTACATGTGTGCATTTATTCTAGGCTTGTTACGGCATCGTGAAAGTTCCAGACGGAAACTGGCTGTGCAGGACCTGTGTACTGGGCATCAAGCCGCAGTGTATACTGTGTCCTAATAAAGGAGGAGCGATGAAGGCCACGCGAGCCGGGACCAAGTGGGCACACGTCAGCTGCGCTCTCTGGATCCCAGAGGTACGATCGGATTCTAGAAAAATCCACATAATACATCTTGGGCACTGTAGAGTTCTGATGTTAAACCCTGAAGTCTCGTCGTGTGTGTGTGTAGGTGAGCATCGCATGTCCAGAGAGGATGGAGCCCATCACTAAACTGTCTCACATTCCGCCCAGCCGCTGGTCTCTCATCTGCAGCCTGTGCAAGATCAAAACCGGGGCCTGCATACAGGTAAGACGTGACGTGACGTCCTGACAACACATTCCGTATCCTCTTCGCCTCCTCATTCTCCTCCCTGATTCTTCTCTGCAGTGTTCGGTGAAAAACTGCACCATCCCTTTCCACGTCACCTGCGCCTTCGAACACAACCTGGAGATGAAGACCATCCTGGACGAAGGAGACGAGGTCAAGTTCAAATCCTACTGCCTGAAGCACAGCAAGCCCAAATCGTCCGAACCTGGTCTGAGCCCGGCTCGACACAAAGCGCCGACAGAGACGGAGAAGGTGGGCCTGAGAGCGCAGAAGCTCCAAGAGCTGGAGGAAGAGTTCTACAAGCTGGTGCAGCCGGATGAGGTGGCGCAGGAGCTCGGGCTGCCGGTCCACCTGCTCGACTTCATCTACCAGTACTGGAAGCTGAAGCGGAAGAGCAGCTTTAACAAAGCTCTCCTGCCTCCTAAAGAAGATGAGGAGAACCTGCTGAAGCAGCCGCAGGAGGACAGCATACACACGCGCATGCGCATGTTCATGCACCTCCGACAAGACCTGGAGAGGGTTAGTGTCTCGTCGTCGCCGTTCACCAGAGCCACCAGAGCCTTCGTACGATTTGGATTTTAATTTGGTTTTTGTTTTCACAGGTGAGGAATCTGTGCTACATGGTGAGTCGGAGAGAGAAGTTGAAATTGTCTCAGAGCAAAGTCCAGGAGCAGATCTTCAACCTTCACGTCAAACTCATGAACCAGGAACAAGCTGGAGGTAAGAAGAAAGGGTTTTGGTGTAGCATCATTATTCTGATTTCGATTCACTTCAATACGATGCAGTGGAAAAAATCCGATGCTCTGCAGTTCAATATGGTGCAGAAAGTTCCGGTTTATTTCTGTTTCCGTTTTATGAAATAATTAATTTAAGTGTCTTCTGATTTCTAACGCGTAGCCTTTTCACGCACACACACGCCTTTTGTAGTTCAAAAAGAACCAGACGTTCTTTTCCTGTTGTGTCTGCAGGAAGTTACAGCTCTACATCTGCCATGTTAATCTGTATTCTATGTGACTCTCAGGACACGCCTATGGAGACGTGTATAAAGGGGAATTCATTCGGTAATATGTATTTTTTTTAAATCCGTGTTTCCAATGTCCACAGAACTTCCGGTGTCCTCCAACGTGGAGAACCTGATCTTTCCACCTCCTCCTCGGATCACCATCAAACTCAAAATCAAAAGCAAAACCAGCACCAAGTCGGGAAACGGGCCCCTTTGCCCGGATAACAGCGGTAACGTGTATGACGTGGGCGGGGCCGGGATGGGGCAGGGCAAACCTCAGCTCCAGCACACCCGAGCGCCCCGGGACGATCGGACCAACGGCGTCGTCCCTGTCACCAAGCCGACGGGGAAACCTCTGGCCCTGCACGCCGCTCTACACGGTCACTCGGCCAAACCCGAGCCGGACCGACCTCACCAGCATTCGCTCAAGTCCAACGGCATCGCGGAGAAACCCGCGGTTCAGAGGAACCCCCCCTGCCTCCTGACTTCGCCCGAACCGGGATCCGGGTCCGAGAAGCATCCGGGGAAAAGTCAAGCGGGCTCGCTTCATAAATCCACTATGGACCAGCTCAGCAGAACGTTAAAAGAAGCCACCGTGAGCTTGGTACGGACTACGGCGGATCTCTGGAGCGCTAACAAAAATGTGCATAAAAACAAAGAACGGACGAACTGTGACGAACGAGCACCAAAGAGCGGCAGAGGGTACCAGGAGAGTGACGGGTACTGCCCCGACCTGGAGCTCAGCGATTCTGAATCCGAAGCCAAAGGCAAGCCGCATAGGAAAGCAGGGAGAGGGTTGAGCGACAGGAGTCCCGCCGGTGCTTACGGACGCGGAGGAACTCGAGGGAACGTTTCTTTAGGTTCCAGGAATAACGTTCAAAGGTGACGAGATGCAATGTGGGAAACAAAAATCTCCAACCGACTGCTAACATAAAGCACTGCCGCGCACCACGGGCGGGGCGATCCCCGGTTACGCCCGGTCCAAGGCCTGGGAGAGAAAACGTGGCATGGTGGATTTTAGAACGTCCATCGTATCGGAGCTGCCTTATAAACTACAGAAGGACCGTCTCATCTTCAGACCGTCTAGCGGTGTTTCTGTATATATGTCATAAAACGATTTTAGGTTGTGTACTGTGTGTATATTCGATTTTTCTGCGTCCTCCAAAACATTCTTATGGTTATGCAAATCAATAAAGGCATAAGAACAACACCGAGTCCGATACCCCAGAGCCGTCTCTCTCTTTCTCAGACGTTCGCATGCTTGTCTGATCCATGTGACACGAAAACCCCAGTGTGTCCTGCGAGTAGCCGAAGCTCGGTTTTCCCGTAAGCGTTGTTTTTCAAAGTGTATGTGATGATTGAGAGTCGATTTAGTTTTATAAACAGTGCTATATTTTCAAAATGAATCTGTCGATGACGTAAAAAAAAACGTGTTCTGTGCTATAGCACTATGTGGCCACTAGGGTGCGGTGTGGCGCGTGATTTCAGTGTTAGGGTTTCAATCATGAGCGAGAGAGAGAGAGAGAGATCATTGTGTTGCTTTTTCGACCATTTTACTCTATTTTTTAGAAATAAATGAGATATTTGATTAAATCCACGTTTGTCGTATGAAAGATAAATCGACCAACGTGACGTCTCCACTTGCACATGCCATGTCTTCATTGCTTCACGTCTCTGTACTGATCCAAATGGGTGGTTTTTTTTTGTTTAGTTTTTTCTCATTCGTATTATTTTCAACATTGTACGTTAATACTGAAGAATCCAAACTATGAAAGAACACTTCTGGAATAATGTACTAAACAAAAACGTGTAAAACAACCCAGAATAAGTTTAATATTTTCGATTGTCCATTTAGCTTTGATGCAGCGCAGCAAACTCACGACATTCTTTTATCAAATTCACAACGTAGTCACCTGGAATGGTTTTTCTCTTGCCTTCTTTAATGTGCTTAGTGCAGAGGAAAGGGTGAGTACAGAGTTAATAGTGCTACAACTATTGTACAAATCTATATTATGGAATGAAACAATAAAAAAAGATTTATCATTACTTGAAGAAATTACGATCAATTCAAAAACGTCTGAAGAACTGAATCCTAAAATAAATCCAAAACCACCAAATGCTACAATGAAACAGGCTCCCATAAGGACCATCCCAGGAAAGGAAAACCAAGAGCTACCTCTGCTGCACAAGATAAGTTTAGTAGAATGGCCAGCTTTTGAAAGCGATTTTTATTAACGCCACTCTGATTTCCACTGACAAGACATATTTCAGAAATCACTGTTTTGAGGAGATTAAGAAGAAACCATTACTTCTAAGGAACAAGAAGAATAGATTCGCTTGGGCCAAGAAATGCAAGCATTGAATATTAGATCTGATGAGTAGTAAAAATCCCAAATATATTCTTTGATTAACGTGTTTTTGTTTATTTCATTATTCCACACGTGTTCTTTTAAAGTTTAGATTCTTCAGTGTTCATGTACAGTGTTGAAAATAATCAAATAAAGAAAGAGTTGATTTATTGGTAACCTGAATTATATTACTTAGTTATTAAAAGAAGAGAAATTATATCCATTATCATATAATCAAAAATGATGGCGTCATTCGTTAGTGTCGACTCTTATTGGAGACAAATTTTCCACTCAACTGTCACCCTTACAATTGTTTATGTTAATCAAAAATGTTTGACTTTTTAGGCTTCCTAAAATGAACTCCAAGCTTAAGACTTGTTCATAAAGTCATCATTGAATGAAAACATTTTCAAAGGGTTTGTTTTTTTTTCTCAGTCGGAATTTTTTTAAATAATTCGCTATTGATGAGCCAAAAAAGTCGACACTCATTGATACAAGCAAACGACCCATCTACCGGCTCACTACATGAGTTTTTATACCGATATTTGTGTCTCTATTCTCAGGGGATCCAAAAATTATATCATTGCATAATTTTCGCAAGTAAACTGAGTCATCTGTGAGCAGAAATAGTCGACTCGCAGTATTAATCAGAATCTAAACAGTACTTGTTTTCCACGTCTCGTGACCGCGTCCTCTGTCCCATCGATTTTTATAAAAAGTCTCCCAAAAAAAATTCTGGTATCCTGGTTTTTTTTTTGGTTTGGTTTTTGTTTTCACTGAAGCCCTCACCTCATTTGCATAAACTCATTTGCATCCGATTTTGATTTATTGAGCCCTGGTTTTCTCTATGCAGAGCACAAGATAAAAAAAAAAAACGTGGCAGATCTCCGGGTAATAACATGTAGGGACGTGAAGTTGACGTGAAGTTGCGAGTGGACACGTGGCGTTAAAACCGCAACCGCCATCATGCTTCTGAGAAATTTGCATAATTCGCATATTCTTTTATGGTTTTATCAGATGCCCTTATCCATTACATTGATCTCATTCGTACAACTGAGCCGTTAAGGGTTAAGGCCTTTGCTCAAGGAAGCATAGTGGTGGTGGGATTCAAACTCATGACCTTCTGAGCAAAACTTCATCTTATCACCTTCCTCGCTTATAGATGAGGTTTATGAGAAACCTGGAGCTAATCCTACCTGGTCATTTCCTCTTGTTTGTAACTTGAAACGTTTTCTCTTGACTTGGAATCTCCTCCTCCTCGTGTATGTACCGTGTGCTACTGCAGGTCATTGAGAACACTGTAACCGTGTGCATGACCGATGCATCACGTTCTTTCTTACCTGAAGTTATATATTGAGATGGACATTTTTTTAAGGCGCCACCTCTTGCAATAAACTTTGAAATTCAAACCGGTTTCTGTTGTTGTTGTTGTTGTTGTTGTTGTTATTGTCGTCGTAGCTCCTTTCCACAAGGCATTAACATACCACCAACCTACACTTCATTGTAGACCACTAGCAGTTACATTACAGCAGAACGGAGCTCCCTGAACATCTACGCTGTTCAGGAACGGTCTGAGGAACAGGACAAAACTAAATTCAAGGTGCAGACGTAGTCTCCAGATTCCGCAGATCTCGCTCTGATCATGTATCTCCAGGACGTGCCAAACAAGTCTGATCCATAGAAGTTCTACCTGACAACTTACAGGAGGGTCTTTAAGGATCTGCTGCTCAGGTCATTGGATCACCACAGCACACCTTCAGAGGTCATGTGGAGTCCAGGCTTTGACAAGTCAGAGGTGTTTCCACTGATCTCTCAATCTTCTATCACCTCCACTGATCCCTCAATCTTCTATCACTGTACCACAGATCTCTCCATCCTCTATTACTTATCTGATGATCTCTCCATCCTATATCACTTCTCTTATGATCTCTACATCCTCTACAACTGCACCACAGATCCTTCCATTCTCTACCACTGCTCCACTCATCAATTTATCCTTTACCACTGCTCTAGAGTCCTCCATACTCTTCTTTTATTTTACTGATCCCTCCATCCTTGACCACTGCACCATAGATCCATCCATCCTTTATCACTTCTTTAATGATCTCTCCATCCTCCCATCCCCTACCACTGCATCACTCATTCCTCCATCCTATTCCAATGTTCTACTGATCCCTCTATCCTCCAACTTCTCCAGTGATCCCTCCATCCTCTAACACTCCTCCATTGATTTCTTCATCCAACTCCACAAAACTTTTTATCCTCTACCACTGTGCAATCAGCAATGCTGAATTTATGGGGAAAAAAAACACTTTTTAACTTTTTTTTCTCTACAGGGTTTTAAACAGATGCTGTTCTTAGTCTGTGTCCTAATAAACTGACATCAAAATGTATTTATTGACTGAGCATCAGAGCACGTTATAATTCAAGTCAAGTTTATTTCTTTAGCACTTTTCACAACAGTCATTGTCTCAGCAGCTTTACAGAATATAAGAGTGAAGGTAAACGGTGTGTGTTTATCTCTGATGATCACCATGGAGACTGTGACAAGGAAAAACTCCCTTAGATGTTCTGAGCAAGAAACCTTGAAAGGAACCAGACTCAAAGGGGAACCCATCCTCATTTGGGTGACATCAAGATTGTGATTATAGTCTTTAAACACTACAGAACACTGGTGAGAACTAACATGAGCACTGGTGTGATTATGACTGATGATCTTTCTACAGTCTTATACAGTCAGATGATGATGTATAGCTCAACATCTGAGATCATCAGCGATCCAACACATATAAGCCTCTTTATATGCAGGTGCTTCTGCCAAATGCCATGAAGATAAGTGCTAACAGTAACTCTGCAAAAAAAAAAAAAACAAGATATTTCTTACAGAGCAATCATCTCCACTTCATCATCTCCACATGAGATCGTAATGATGTAGATGCACTGGATGGACTTTTAATATTTCTTGTTTGTGGAGTTTATTTGACTTGTAAATTTCCACACGATTCGAAAGTAAACGAGTTGCTTTTATTGGACTTGTATCAAAAAGAAAATGTCCTCAAAAACACCTCATGGGAGAAGCAATGACCGAGATTCAGTAATAACTGACGTGCGTTCATGCGTTTATCCAGAGCGACTTGTGTTCATCTCATCCATACACCTAAACAGTTGAGGGTTAAGGGCCTTGCTCAGGGGCCCAACAGTGGCAGCTCGGTGGTTCTGGGATTTAAACTCATAACCTTTTGAGTTTCCAATGAGCTTCCACTACTTGTGGAGATTTTTTTTATATTTATCTCATTCATATATCTGAGAATCTAGGGAGAAAGGGCCTTGCTCAGGGGCCCAGAAGTGACAGCTTGGTGTAGATGGGATTTAAACTTATGACCTTCTGAACTAAAGTCCAGTGTTCAGATACAAGGGAAAATTTCATCTGCCTAAGAAGTTCTATACAATTGTGTGCCTCCAAATCTTTTATGGTCGAGGAACCACGTATGGGTCGAGAAGTCGGTTGTCCCAATACTTTTATCCCTCTGGATGTTTGTATGTATGTATTTGTTTATTTATTTATCGGGTAGTGAAATGAGTGCTCGGGCTGTATTGATTCTTCGTGAGCACAGAGAGCTGACTGAGGGTGGACTGTGTGCTTAGCTCAGCTGGAGAAGGTCAATAAGAGACTTTTAGTGGTCGTACAGCAGGAACCTGGCATTAATGGAGAGCTAATGTTAGGCGTCGACTCTACAAACTAGGACGGTTTATTTGCTGTGGATGGAAAAAAAACAAAAACGCTGAAACGAGTTCCATACAGCAGATTTCATTTGTGGCATCATAAAGAAAACGAGTGTTTAATGCAGTTTTATGTAACAGAAAGTACCCTGGGATGGTCGTTCCACTTCCACTGGTCAGGAGTGGTAGCTCAGAAGATACTCTTGGGTCCTTGAGTGGAACCTTAACCCTCTGCGCTCCATGGGTGCTGTATCATGTCGGACCCCGGCCTCCCCAAGCTGGGATATGCGAAGAAAGAATTTCACTGTGACAAATAATGACATCACAGTATTAATGATTATGAAGTTGCCACACACTTTCCAAACGTCATCCATTATGATATTTTTTTTTTTGGAACTTTGTTGTTTACACAAACTACTTATAGTTAATTTTAATAAATTGTTCTTGATTTTAGTTTGATCTTGTTGCAGAATTGTGTGAGATATGATAACAAGAGAAGAACTTTTCTTTCCTGTAACTGATTTATTATTATTATTATTATTGTTATATTCAAAGTGCTTTTAAAACGTTTAGAGATTAGTGTTGTAACACGCCAGCAGATGGCAGCAGAGGGCTGCGTGCACAGTCACAGGGGGCACCGACCTTCATAAGTCATTTTTCTAAAAGATATTGTCCTATGTGCATCTGGGGCTGTGTTGGGTGACTATTTTAAAGGTGAAACCTAGATAAATAAAGTACTTTGGATACCGCCTCGTAACTGTACAACCGGCATTCCCCAAAACGTAACTCCAGTCATCTGTACTTTACTCTAGACTATAGAGAAATCCATTTTTCATCAGGAAATATTAAAAGATGGATGAACACAGAGCTTCTGTAACATGTTGAACCCTTTCAGAGTTTGTATACACTATTGAAAAGCAAGTCATCAGGGCCCCATCATCTCACATGGGTGCAGTTACAGCCAATGCTCCATTATTTCATGGAGCACAAGAGCTTATTGTTTTTCTTTCATTTTTCTGTCCCTGAAAACGTTTTGTTAAGTGAAGCAGGACAAAGAGACAAAGGATGAGGTTTCATACCAGCCATTGTAGGGAAATCCAATGAGGTCATGGAAGGGACAGGCAGAGCTTTAGTTTAAATATGGGTTAAAGTGGACGTTTTGTGTTAACCAGGACGTCCACTTTAACCCATATTTAAAGTGGATAGCTAGAAGAACTCTGAGCTATCCTTTATTAATGGTTAGCTCAGAGTTCTTCTAGCTAGTAATGACAAACACGTCATGGCCTCATAATTACTTTCGTTGCTGTATTTTAGTGTTTAAATTCATCCTCTTTAGCAGGACATCTTCCACTCCAACCCATGTAAAGCATGGTGCTTCATGGAGACATGCTCTACATGTATGTGCTTCAAACAATCTGCTGAAGAACCACAGCAATAGTTTTGTCAAGGTGATCTAAAGGTATATAATGTGGTTTCCCACTGAGACCCAATAAAGATTTCATTACTACAATTACTAATGATCCAATAAACATCGGATTGGTTTGTTTGAATGGTTTTTTGATGTATATTATTATACGAGGCTGTAATTTTACTATGAATATTAAAAGTGGCCTCACATTTATTATCCACCAATTAAAGGCAACAAACTAAAACCGAAAACCTTCCATTCCAAAACAATACAATTCCCATTTAAACCATTACAAATGCTATTAAAATGTTGTGAATTGTTGTAATGGTTTCCACCAGATTCTGATGGGTTTTTATTTTAGGGTAATTTTTAATAAAGTGTGAAATAATGATCACAATCAGTACTTGGCTTTGGTATTAGAGTGAGATTAGAGATTAAAGATTAGAGATTAGAGATTAGATCGAGATGCTCATTTTTGAACATCCGATTCCACATTTAGTCCCCATGAACCGGATAAGAGCGTCTGCCAAATGCTGCAGATATAAACATTAGCTACTGTAATAACTTCCACTCTTCTGAAAAGATGTTCCACTAGATACTGAAGCATGCTCTTGGAGATCTGTGTGAGATTCTTTCAGCCAGTTGGTAAAAGTCAGGTACAGATGTAGGTGATGTGAGGAGGACTAGGGTGCAGTCAGTGCTCCAATTCATTGTTCAGTAGGTTTGAGGTCAGAGCTCTATCACAGGAGATCTTCCACTCCAACCCATATAAAGCATATCTTCATCGAGCTTCATTGAGAAATCCTGTACATCTGTGTGAGTAAAGTCAGGTGTCGCAATAGTTTTGTAAGTATACCTGGGAATATAGTGTGTGTGTGTGTGTGTGTGTGTGTGTGTGTGTGTGTGTCAGGAGAGGTATTAAGGATTAAAGTCGAGGAGATACTGGTCTGATCTTAACATTTTAGCTCATCATAACAGGTAATTAAAAAAAGAATATCAAATTATGCTGGAAATTTTAAAAAATACAGGATGAAGATATAGATTTGAAGCTCTTCTAGATGTTTGATGGAAGGCTGATGAAGGTTGATTGCCGGCCGGCCGGTCGGTGGCGTTTCTCTGGTTGGAGCTGCTGATGCAGAAGGTGCATCTGTAAGCAGAGTGGAAGCGAAACTCCGCCTTCATGCTGCCGAAACCTTCTCACAAACACCGCCAGGGTTCCATCACCCATTTCTCGAATCTAAATCCAACCCCAGGGTGTGTGAAGGAGAAACTCGGACTTTATTATGGCTGCGAGTGATGAATGTATTTAAGCCGAAATCATGGCAGGGTTTCCCCGGCGGATCTCCTGCTCCTGCTCCTGCGCCAGATCCTGCTCCTGCTCCTGCACTTTCTCCAACACCTTCCGGAATGTCGCTTATTCAAACCCGGAGTATTTGCATCGGAAATCCTCTGAACCTGGTCACCTCTCATGGATAACCTTTTTTCTACCTTTACACTTCCACCTGGGAATCATTTCAGGAGTCCATTGAACAACTGAAGCAGGTTTGAAAGACCATCACCGGTTCCGTTTTACCTGCTTTCTTTTTTTCCCCACCTGGATAGATATATATATATATTTTCTGGACCTTTCCAGGGTTCCACTCCCACTCTGTCATGCCCATTTGAATACCTGCATTTGATTAGACATTTGGCTGAAGGTTTGTCCATGAAGATTTTTCCAGACTTTGGACTCAGGGGAGGTGATACCATTTCAGGATTATTGATTTTAATTTTTTACAGGTCCGATATGTCATCAGAAGGAAGCCTGGTATCGCTCAGAGGTCTGCCCATGGACAACTGGATGGCTGTTTTGCCAGGTGGTCTCTGGGACATCCCTTTATGGAATTTGGCCATTCCAGGTATCCGGTATTTGTGAATGTCAGTCTCCATCCTCTGAGACAAAGTGAAATGCCATTGGCACCCAATTACACATCATAATGATGAACGTTCTTGTTATGAAGCGTAATAGGTAATATGCCATTGTATTGGTCAATAGAGTCATGTTGAGAAGGATGAACGGATCAGGGCATGGGTGGTGGCACAGGCGGTGTCAGGTTGCGTGTTTATGTGCTCCGTCAGCACTGGTTGGTAGTCAGATTAACATTGTTCCACCACATACCTTATGCAATCTTCTCAAAAGCTCTTGGAACAGCAATTTATTGTTTTGTTTTCCCCCCAATAGACTGAAGGCCTTTGGGTTGAAGATCAAAATATGAAAAAAGTTTCGATGCAATTTTTATTCCCTGTTTTTTTATATATATATATATATATATATATATATATATATATATATATATATATATATATATATATATATATGTGTGTGTGTGTGTTTTAAACAAGATGTAGATTTTATTCCGGTCTTGTGAAAACTAAACATCCCTGAAGATCTAGATTTGGATTTGGTCTTCAGTTTGACCTGTAAAAACTTCATTAGTTGTGAAAAAGGATAAACCAACATAAAGAGAAAGCTGTTCATGGGAGATAAAAACAAGCCTGCTGGAACAGAAAGTCTTTGGATGTTTATTTTGTTTGTTTTTGCGGTAGATATTTGAGTTTGAGGTAAAACCATGGCTATGAGAAGAGTTTAGTTTTGTTTCAGATTTAATGTTTTTATGTATTTATGTATTAATTTGTGTCAAAAAGTATAAAAATGAGTACATTTCTATAAGATCCAAACATTTCGGACTGCATGACTTATTGAAATATCCCTATACATCCACTCTTGGCTTTATGCTTTCACCTCTGAAGGCAGAATTTGTTGTTAAAAAAAAAGAAAAAAGTAAAGCAAGATAAAGACCAGAGAGCTGTATTGGAAAGAAAACATTCAAGAGGTATAAATGACTGCAAATGATTAAATGTATCACAATCTATTTACATTATTTGGCGGAAGGCCTTATCCAGAGCGACTTACAATTATCTCATACAAATGAGCAGGTAATTGGGTTGAGGGCCTTGCTCAAGGGCCCAGCAGTGACAGCTAAGTGGTGGTGGGAATTGAACTCATGACCTTCTGATGAACAGTCCAACATCTTAACCACTTAACTTTCCCAATCCAGTGTATGATGACTTTAAAAGTATAAATGTAGAGACCACAAAGAAATGCAAAGATGAACCAGAAATGTTCTGGAACCAGGATTAAAAATCTAGCAAAGTAATGGAAAACCCAAAAGGTGGAAAAAGAAAGGATTTGTTCATGATTCAAGATATACAAGCTCATTTGAGAAACATGCTCTATGTAGTGTCATTGCATAGGCTTCCATGCCTGCTTCTGGACTCATTTATTTCTAATGATAACGCAAAATGAATGTAGAAATCTGGAAACGTTCAGTCTGCACAGAAATTTACACAGAAATGCATCCAATATCAATAAGAGGAACTAACATTTTCTCAAGGCCACAGGTGGAAAAATGGAAGGCTTTTGACTGGATGAGTCAATCATCAGACCCTTAAACTGATCAAGCAGCATTTTACGTTAATAGGACGACACTGAAGGGAGGAAAAGCATATAAATATATCAGTGAGTCTCCGGCTTGAAGAAGCTTGAAGAAGTTATTGCACCTGAGGGATCTGCAGCTAAAGACATACTGTATATCCGTTCCAATACTTTTGCTCACCTAAATATCCACTGATCTGATATTAAAGGTTGATTTATTTTGTTAAACACATGATGTCATAACCACAAAACCCTCAAATTCTCATCTTTCCATCTTAAATTAAAGTGTCTTCAGTCTACAGTAAGAACCGAAACGACCTGGCCCTGCTGTTCTAATACTTTTGGAGGCGACTGTATCTACATCACTGACAGGACGACTCTAATGCATTTCACTCATACTTTGTTCTGCCCTTCTTTTTTTTCCTCACACAGGAAGCCATAATGCAATCACGTACTGTTTGGATATGAATAACCACTCTCCTATTGACCTCAAGCAGCCTGATATGCTGCAGAAGCTCGACAAGTTCATGAAGCCCCTCATACGGCCGTTTGTTTACAAGTGGGCAATCACGCAGGTAAAGCTTATCTGTATTTATTCATGCTTTTTCTACCTTTTGAGTCCGGTTCCTCTCAAGGTTCCTTCCGCAGGCCTTCTCAGGGAGATTATATTCTGTCTGAATGACAAATTCTATTGTTAGAGATAAAATAAACAGGCTATTAAATAACACTGATGATGAGTGAAAAAGTTACTCAAGCACATTTTTCAGTAGAGGATCAGTACTTTATCAGGGTATTTTCACTCTGGGAAACTTTTCCACTAATATGAGAGTAGGGAGCAGGTGGAGAAGATCCTGGAGAGGTGGAGATATACGCTGGAGAGAAGGGGAATGAAAGTCAGTAGGAGTAAGACAGAGTACATGTGTGTGAATGAGAGGGAGGGCAGTGGAGGGGTGCGGTTGCAGGGAGAAGAGGTGGAGAAGGTGGAGGAGTTCAGGTACCTGGGGTCAACAGTGTAAAGTAATGGAGAGTGTGTTAGAGAAGTGAAGAAAAGAGTGCAGGCAGGGTGGAGTGAGTGGAGAAGAGTGATAGCAGGAGTGATTTGTGATAGAAGAGTATCTGTGAGAATGAAAGGGAAAGTTTATAGGACTGTGGTGAGACCTGAGATGATGTATGGATTAGAGACAGTGACATTGAGTAAAAGACAGGAGGTGGAGCTACAAGTGGTCACTGTGTTTGTGTGTGTAACTATAAAAAAACTTTGTCCCTATTTATAAAGGTCTGATGTGTAGTAGAATGGATTCCTGATCCATTATTAACGCAGAGATCTCATAGATCGCTACATAAGTACGTTCAAAAAAGCGATAACTTTCTACCTACAAGGTGGTCTCAAAAAGTTTTGCACTGTTTACAAGAAAGAGCTTGATTTATCTACGTTTACACACTGTCAACTTCAAAATAGTCCCCTTGCACAGCAATACAGCGCCCCAGCGTTCTTCTGGAACGTGTACTGGAAGTCTTCTTTTCCAAGCGTGTCAAGCAGCTTCTGCGATTCGTGCTGGATCTCTGCAACGGTGTCAAAACCGCAACCTTTCAGCTGGATTTTTATCTTCAAGAATAGGGCGAAGTCCACAGGAGACAAATCTGGTGACTAGGGTGGGAGCGGAAGTGAGATTGTGTCATTTCTGGTGAGAAACTCACAAGGAGCTCAGTGACGGGGTATTCTGACTCGCTGTCCATGATGAATTCGCAGATTTGGTAACATAGGTGGTCAGAATAGTACCAGCTCCTGATGTACAAAGGATGACGATGTCTTTTGGCACACTGACTCATGAAGGTCGGTGCTCCCTGTGACTTTGCGTGCAAACCATCTCAATCTCACCATCTGTTGGAGTGTTACAAAACTAGTCGCTTTCTGATACCACCTTGAGAGGATATTATGGAGAAATATAATTTTTGGAGAAAAATTTATGTCCCTGGACTTTCGCCCACTCAGATTACTTGACCAGCATGACTTTATTTTTTCCTTACTAGCTGTGACTAAATACATGTGGCCAAATTTGTGTTACTTTTATAGCAGATAAAATAAGCTCAGTGTGTGTAGTGTAAGTGTATGCACGTGTATTGATATTATTCAGCTTTGGTGGACTGTAAGACATAAGAATTGCTTTTCATGCAGTACCATGTCATTTTTTCCCCCAAACTAAAATCAACATTAAAAAAATACTCACCGGACATAAAAAAAAAAAGCTGTAAAAGCATTCCATCGAATTTGCTCCTAACAGCACTTTCTGTTGTCGGAGTCGGATTTCATTTCTCTGACGTCGACTGTGCAATCTAGCGCTCTGAAAGAAAACCTATTAAACCAGGGCATGTTTCAGTACAGCCTGTGTCTCTTGCTGGATCAATCCACCCAGCGGGGAGGAAATTACCTTCTGCTGCTCTGCAGAAAGCATCCGAGCATCGGGGAGCTGTTTAAGTGTATTTTTGAAACCCCATACAAACACTCAGTGAAGAAACAAATTTAGAACTGTGCAAAAAGGAAGACAATCAAGTGCAAAAGAAAACGACAAATGCAACTACATTGTGCAGATGTATATATGCGGTTCTTCCGCAAACCCCTTCACTTAAACTAGGAGACTCAAACCTGTCCCACCATGACAATGCCCCTGTGCACAAAACCAGCTCCATGAAGATCTGCTGCTACACAGCTCTGACCCTATTGAACGCCTTTGGGATGAATTGGAACACTTAATTGGAATGTTCCCCAGGGCTTCTCAACTCAAAAACTGCGAGCTGGATCTTTATCTTTAGGAAGAGGGCGAAGTCCGCTGGAGGCAAATCTAACGAGTAGGGTGGGTGCAGAAGTGAGACGTGTGAGGAGGAACTCTGTGACAGGGTGCTCACATGGTCAGAATAGCACCAGTTGCACAGCTTCCAATGTACACAGGACAATGTCTTTTGCCACATTGACTTATGAAGTTTGGTGCTCCCTGTGAATCTGCATGCAGCCTCGTGCTGCCATCTGTTGGCACGTTACAAAACTATCGAAACTTTTTGACACCATCTCGTATATTAAACTGACATTGTAATATATGGCGTAAAAAATTATGCAGTGTAGTAATAATATTAGATCAAAAAATATCAGTGCACTTCATCATAATTAAATTCCATGCTCATATCTATGAGTACTGCACAGAACTGTCACAGAACTGTCACTCATCACATTATCTGTATATGTTGCACACACTATTGCTTCTATATACTGTACAAAGTTTTATAGTAACCTCTCTCATCATACCTGACACACAATACTGTCATTTGCACTACCATGCACTCCCACACTTTATGTACATTACTGGTCTGTATCCCTATTTATTACCCACACTGTCTATACTGTCTCATATTGTCTGTATTGTCTGTATTGTCTTGTATAGTCTGTTTTTGTCTTGTTGTGTCTGTTTTGTCATGTATAGGTTTTTATTTATGTCTGTACTTTTGAGAGTAACAAACAGCTGGAACCAAATTCCTTGTGTGTGTCAACACACTTGGCCAATAAACCTGATTCTGATTCTGATTCTGATCTTCGATTTTTTTATATCACAGGACCCTTTCAGATCTAAAATTCAGACACCTATACTCCTTATACAGTACAATCTTCCTACATCTACATTTTCTTACTTTTCACTCAAATTTCTCCAAAACCCTGCAGCAGGTCACATGTGAAAACTCCAACACCTCATGCAGCTACGCTCCTTTCAGTGTTGATGCAACGTGTATACCCCGATCCGTCCCGTATCGCTGTTACCTGCATTATTAACGAACCCACTTTACATTATTCACCACAGGAGTACAGCGTGAGGGAACAGTTGGACTGCGGTGTGAGATACTGCGATCTCAGGATAGCGCATCGGCCCAACGACAGCTCGTCTGATCTCTACTTCTACCATGGGGTTTACACCACAATTACCGTAGAGGTACTTCATACAGACTTTCAGTAAGAAAGCTGAGGGAGTCGTTTGTTTTGTGATTCCTTCGTAATCTCATAGTCGCTTCTCTGGTGAATCCAAAGTCACTGATTCTCACTTGATTGAATCCTCTAGTCGCATTTGTAGTTGTTACATATTCATTTCCATTAGTTTTTTCTGATGGTAACTGTTTCCTAACTAATGATGCTCAGATCGGAATGACATTATACATTAAACAAAGAGTTTAATGTATGATGTCACGCCAACATGGCCGCTCACATGGTCTGCATGTCACATCAATAATATCACTAATAGTGGAATTTACTTTTAGATTACACCATCAGACCATACCATCAGTGTAAATACTGAATTCTGATTGGCTGAACAGAAAGGAAGTCAGAAAAACCAATCTCATTTTTTTTTCGAAATAACCAATTGAGAAATAAGATCAGTTCCAGGTGGCACCACAAACGTCGTGAAAAACGTTTCAGTTTGTGGATACTTGTGCATACTTATGCACGAGTGATTATTTGACTGCTTGTCTTTTGTTCCACGACAGACGGTGCTGAAGGAAATCAGGACGTGGCTGGACGCCCATCCTAAAGAGATAGTCATCCTGTCCTTCAGCCATTTCCTGGGACTGAGTCAGGAGCTTCATG
Organism: Silurus meridionalis; assembly: GCF_014805685.1. Taxonomy (NCBI): domain Eukaryota; kingdom Metazoa; phylum Chordata; class Actinopteri; order Siluriformes; family Siluridae; genus Silurus; species Silurus meridionalis. The sequence goes on along the minus strand of NC_060884.1, from coordinate 33,369,443 downwards.
CACTCCTCATCTCCACCATAAAGAGCATCTTTAACTCTAAGCTGTGTCCTAAAATGGTACGACCTGCTTCATCAAATCACCAGTGGGCAGGAGGCGGAGCTTCAGTGGATTCTGGTTGTGTAGTGTTTTCACGACTGATAAAACTGCAAATGAGTATGTGGTGGTGGTGATGATGATGATGATGATGATGATGACATAGTATATGATATGATGTCTTTGAATACATTTGGTAGCATGACAAATCCAGTTCTGTTAAGATTACATGAGTTGGAGTGGAAGATCCCCTGCTATAGAGCTCCAACTCTATTGAACATGATTGATATGAACGCTGACTGCACCCCAGGCCTCCTCACCTCACCTCACCTACATCAGAACCTGACTTTACTAACACACTTGTGGCTAAATAAATCTTACACAAATCTCCTCAACATCTAGTGGAACATCTTCCAAGAAGAGTGGAGCTCATTATAACAGTAAATGGAGACTAAATGTGGAATGGAATGTTCAAAAAGAAGCACATACCAAACTTATGGTTAGGTGTCCACAAACTTATGGTGTACATAGACATTTAAACCCCAGAAATTGTTTGTTCAGACAGCAAGATATTTTTGGACGCTGTTGGTTGTTCTGGTTCTGGTTCTGTTGTACACCGATCAGACATTACATTATGACATTTTAACATTCTGAGCGGTGAAGTGAAGAACACTGATGATCTCTTTATCATGGCACATGTTAGTGGGTGGATTTATTTATTAGGCAACAATTGAACATTTTGTCCTCAAAGTTGATGTTAGAAGCAGGAAAAATGGGCGTAAGAATTTGAGAGAGTTTGAGAAATTGTGACGTCTAGACGACTGGGTCAGAGCGTCTACATAACTGCAGCTCTTGTGGGCTGTTCCTGGTCTGCAGTGGTCAGTATCTATCAAAAGTGGTCCAAGGATGGAACAGTGGTTTATGGGCGGCCGAGGATCATTGATCTTGCACGGTTGATCGGTGTGTAATCACAGCTGTTTGCACTGGCAGGAAATCACAGGGAGAAATAGTAGAAAGTGTGTTCGAAGCAATTAATAGCAGATTCACAGTTATATAAAACTTTTAAAACTTTTACCACAGCACTAATAAACTCTTTTGTAGGTGCAACACCACAGCTGGAGCTGTAACTTTAATCAGACGAGGGTAGCGTTTATAGCTGCTATAATGTAAACGAGAAACTACCTTGTCTAAAGGTAACTGTAAGCAGATAAAAATGATGTATGATGGTGGTAAAAGGGACTAAGCTTCATCATATCTTGACTGTTTTCCCGTAAAAGCACAACATGCATGTGATGTTCTGAATGCAGATCCTAATCGTTTCATTTTGATGTTTTTTCATCAGGACGTGGTCACACTGAAGACTATGTGGAGCTCTGGTCAGCAGGTGATCATCTCGTACGAGCACAACATAGCAAACTGTCACACGGAGCTGTGGTCTCATATCCCGTACTGGTGGGCTAACAAGAACAAAGCAGAAGAGCTGATCGAGGAGTTCGAAAGCCGGAAACAACACGGCCGTCCAGGTGAACGTTAAAATGAAATAGTTCCATCAGACGATTTCGCTCAACGAAAGCTAAAACGTGTATCGTTTGACAGGAGGCTTCTTCGTGACTGGAATCAATCTCACGGCCGACCTGAAGTACATCAGTTCACATCCCACCAAGTCGCTCAAAGACGTCGTCATGACGACGTACCCGATGCTGCTGGACTGGGTTCGGGAGCAGAAGCCCGGGTCCTGCGTCCAGTCGCTCAACATCATCGCTGCTGATTTCGTGACGGAGAGCGATTTCATCCAGACCGTCGTAGCCCTAAATGAAAACCTACTGAATAGAAGTACATGAGGAGGAGGATGAAGTAGATGTTAATGATGTCGCACTTCATTTCGCACAATATTTTGACGCATAGCGCACAGAATTTTACATTACCTTTTAAATAGGACATTGATAATGAAGATGATTTTCAGTAGGATTGTTATTCTATGCACTTGTCACAATGTCCCGTATGTCTCCTATGCACTGTCTTTATTCTCACGTTTACCTCTTACCCCAGGCAATAACTTGAGTGATTTTTGAAAGCGCATGCTCGGAAAAGAAAAGGAATAACCTGTAGCGTTGCTCATTACCTGAGTGTGACCCTCAAGGCTTGGTACTTGGTACCCTTAGAATGTGCCTCCAGGGAAATTGAATTTAGTATAGCATGAAAGACAATCTAAAATCCCTCACGATTCATTTGAATGATTTGTCTGTGATGAAGTGCACTTTTTCTTTTTCTTTTTTTTCTTTTTCCAATAGGTTTGCTCAAGAATCTCCAAGAACGATCTTAATGCCCGAGTCCCTGCCTTTGATATAGACTCTGATAAATATGGCTGCATTTCATGGGTCGTTTGTACGACCGGGTGATGTGACAAAATAATATCAATATCGTGAAAAATTTGGTCAATTAGCTAAAATAGCCATTTTTGGGACCCTCCAAGATCGAAATATAATTTTTAGACGTACAGATACCTCACCTTACCTACATCTGCACCTGAATTTACACTGAAGCAACACTCTTGTGGCTGAATAAATCTCCACAAGCACACTCCAAACATCTCAGAAGAGTGGAAGTTATTATCACGGCAAATGCGGAATGAGATGTTCCAAAAGAAGCACGTAGCAATATTATGGTCAGGTGTCCACAAACTTTTGGCCTTATATTGCACCTTAGACATTGCCGTATATATAACAAATGTTTTGTGCAACACATTTTACATGCAATTATTTCAGCGGTTTCTCTAGAAACGATATCGTTTTGGAAAATGATTACGTTCTGTCCAATCAGAATTCAGAATTCCTAACGACCAGTTAACGAGCAAAGCTACAGATGTGACCATTTCTTTCTGAGACCGTTTGCTTGTCACTGACATTAGTTTTAATATCAAACTCTGTCTCTCGCATGAAATTGCATCGGCGACCGACACAGGACTGTTTTCTTTCAAAAACAGGAAGTGAGGTCGTTATCTCAGGAGGCGTGAGTGTGAAATGCAAAGATCTTCATGCTGAAAGTGAATTCAGCCCTTTTTCGCAGGTCTGGATGGAAAGGTCTTGATGATTATACCCCACATGGTTGGTCACGGACATGCAACGTCCTGACTATGTGGAAATGATGTCAACTTAGGCCCAAGTTTACAGAAAAACAGCACGGATCATGCACTGAACGAACACAATCTACTTCCTGCGGCACATTAAAGCAAGTATGGCATGTCTGCATTTTAAGGTGTGGTATCAAAAGGTGTCGAGACTGGCACTGTTTATAAGAAAGTAGTATTTCTTTCCAGCCACTTCTGGAATATTTCCTGGAAGTCTTCTTTTGTTTTTTATTTCAAGCACCCATGTTGCCAAAACTGCGACCTTTAAGCTGGATCTTCATCTTCAGGCAGGAACCAAATCTGGTGTGTAGGGTGTGTACGGGAGCGAGATCACTCATGAAACTCATGTGTGAGCTTGTCTTTTGGCACAGTGACTTATGAAATTCGGTGCTCCTTGTGACTGTGCGTGTGGCCTTGTGCTGCCATCTGTTGGCGTGTTATAAAACTAATCTTGAACCTTTTTTGATACCACCCAAGATGTAACCCGGTATATTTCACCTTCACAGATTACCACGTCGCTGCACGATTTATTTATTGCTGTACATATTGCTGATGTTTAAGATGATAAATAAAAATTGAATGTGCTGGATTCCAATTGGTCAGTGTTTATTTCTGTGTAACACCCATGGAAGGAGTCTCCAGTGTCAAAACTGCGTAACTCGAATAATAAACTCAAGTAAACATGGGAACTCAAGTAATAGTTTTGATTGCATAGGGACTTTAAATACATTTTTAGACTGTATAATATATTTGCAGTACATAAGCACTCACTTCCTTCTGGTATGTAAATATCCGTGTGTTATCACAAACGCATTCTTGTGTTTTGCACAAAAGTGGTGACAGGGTGCACAAACTTTTGCAATCAGCCAAAACCAGGAAATACAGCCTCTGTTTCTGCCCCGTGCCTACACAAGTTGTTTTAAGTGGACTATTTTGAATATTGGATGATTTCTGGACACATCTGAAGCTTGTAAACCTGCTTTATTTAAAATTGTTGTTTTAAATGATTTGAGAGTCCGGAAATGGCGCCTTGTTTAAACAGCGCCAGGAACACCGGGGACTGGATGAAATGTTTACCTGAAGAACTATGGGACATCCCTCTAACTAACCTCGCTATACCAGGTGTGAAAACAGACACTTTCTTTAATACATTACCATTTATTCACGACATGTTTAAACGGGACAACTGTAAAACGTCGCTACTTTTGTTTTGCTTTTAGTTGCATTCTCTGACCTTTCCAATATGGCGGACACACTCACCTATAGTAATAGCTGCTACCTTACGTCGAGACATCCGCCATATTGGAAAGGTCAGGACTTAAGCGCGTGTGTGTGTGTATATATATGTATATATCACACACTTAACAAAATTATTAACGCAACACGTGTTTTACCCCCCTATTTTTTATGAGCTATACTCAAAGATCTAAGACTTTTTTCTAGGTACACAAAAGGACTATATCGCTCAAACATTGTTCAGAAATCTGTATAAATCTGTGTTAGTGAGCACCGAGAGAATCCATCCACCTCACAGATTCGACAGCATGATTACTGCACAGGTGTGCCTCAGGCCACAGCACAATGTCACAGATGTTGCAAGTTTTAACGAAAAGTGCACTTGGCATGCTGACTGCAGGAATGTCCACCAGAGCTGTTGCCCCTGAATTGAATGTTCATTTCTCTACCATAAGCCATCTCCAAAGGCGTTTCGAGAATTTGGCAGCACATCCAACCGGTCTCACAACTGCAGACCACGTGTAACCACACCAGCCCAGGACCACCACATCCAGCATTTTCACCGCCAAGATTGTCTGAGACCAGACACCCGGACAGCTGCTGCAACAATCGCTTTGCATACCAAAGAATTTCTACTCAAACTGTCAGAAACCATTTCAGGGAAGCTCTTCTGCATGCTCGTCGTCCTCATCGTTGTCTCGACCTGACTTCAGTTCATCGGCGTAATCGGCATCTGGCACGTTGGAGAGGCGTTCTGCAGGCCAAAATGCATGAGGCATATGGTGGTCACACCAGATACTGACTGGTTTTTGCACCCCCTGAACCCCAATATAGTAAAACTGCACATTTAAGAGTGGCCTTTTATTGTGGCCAGCCTAAAGCACACCTGTGCAATAATCATGGTGTCTAATCAGCCTCTTGATCTGCCACACCTGTGAGGTGGACGGATTATCTGGGCAAAGGAAAAGTGTTTACTAACACAGATTTAGACATGGGATGTTCCTGGTCTGCAGTAGTCAGTGTCTATTAAAAGTGCTCCAAGGAAGGAATAGTGGTGAACTGGCGACAGGGTCACGTGCGGCCGAGGCTCATTGATGCACGTGAGGAGCGAAGGCTGGTCTGTGTGGGTCCAACAGACGAGCTCCTGTAGCTCAAACCGCTGAAGAAGTTCATGCTGTTGATTTTATATATATATATATATATATATATATATATATATATATATATATATATATATATATATATATATATAGCAGAAATATAAAAAGTTGACTGACTTCTTTTTTCAGTACACAAAGCTGTAAGTAGGATTCTTGGAAACTCATTAAAGGAGTGGCATGTAGCTAAATTAGGAAAGAGGGCAAAAATCTTCACAAACCAGTTTAGAGTCTGTTTCTGTTCATTATCTGTTTATTCATTTCATTTTTCCTCTTATAATAATATAAAATAGAGCCTAATATAGCTTTATTCTAAGCCAAATAATCAGCAGTAGCTACATTCATACAGTCAATACTTCTTCAATATAAGTAAAGCTATTTATAATCCTACTGATGTAACATTATTGAAAAGAAGGCATACTATATCAGCTTTTTAGTCATCTGTATTACTGTATTACATTTTTTATCCGTTTCTTTTGTTTGTTTAGTTGTTTTTGTATTTTCTGACCAACCTTTAGGCAGGTAGACGCACACTACTAATTAGTAGACTAGAAATCTAGAAATGCTCCTAAAAATCCTGAGCACAGTTGCTTGATATTAATGATATTTTTATACGGTTAGCATCGTAACAAGAATTTGACCTTCATCCGTACAGGAAGCCATGATGCCATGAGCTACTGCCTGGATATCACCTCTCCTCTACTACGATCTGAATCCGATTCCTTCAGACTCCTCGACCGAGTCTTCTACTGCTTTACTCGCCCAATCATTTACAAATGGGCTACTACCCAGGCATGTATACACCACATTCCACATCCATATCCATAACTGACTCAACACGCCTACGCCTCACCTACACGAATATAAACGTATGTTTACACCTGTTTCAACATGTTCACATGTATTTTAAAAGGTTAACACCTGGTTCAGCAGGTCTATACCAGATTCAGTATTTTTTACACCCATTTCAGCAGGTTTATCAATGATTAAGCATGATTATACACAATTTAGCAGCTTTAAATCCAGTTCATCATGATTAATCCTGACTCGGCAGGTTTATACGCAATTCAATGTTTTTTTTTTTTTTATACCTGATTCAGTATTTTTACACCAAATTCAGCAGGTTTATTCATTGGTTCTGCATGCTTACACCTGATTCAGCATGTTTATAGCCAATTTGGTATGTTTATATCTGATTCAGCAAGTTTCTACCTGATTCAGCATCTTTACATCCAATTCAGCAGGTTTACCCACAGTTCAGCAGGTTTATTCCTGATTCAGCAGGTTTACACCTGTTACCTGATTCATCAGGTTTATACCTGATTCCTGATTCAGCAGGTTTACACCTGATTCCTGATTCAGCAGGTTTACACCTGATTCCTGATTCAGCAGGTTTACACCTGTTACCTGATTCAGCAGGTTTACACCTGTTACCTGATTCCGCAGGATTATACCTGATTCCTGATTCAGCAGGTTTACACCTGTTACCTGATTCAGCAGGTTTACACCTGTTACCTGATTCAGCAGGTTTATACCTGATTCCTGATTCAGCAGGTTTACACATGATTCCTGATTCAGCAGGTTTACACCTGTTACCTGATTCAGCAGGTTTACACCTGATTCCTGATTCAGCAGGTTTACACCTGTTACCTGATTCAGCAGGTTTACACCTGTTACCTGATTCCGCAGGATTATACCTGATTCCTGATTCAGCAGGTTTACACCTGATTCCTGATTCAGCAGGTTTACACCTGTTACCTGATTCAGCAGGTTTACACCTGTTACCTGATTCAGCAGGTTTACACCTGTTACCTGATTCAGCAGGTTTACACCTGTTACCTGATTCGCGGGATTATACCTGATTCCTGATTCAGCAGGTTTACACCTGATTCCTGATTCAGCAGGTTTACACCTGATTCCTGATTCAGCAGGTTTACACCTGTTACCTGATTCAGCAGGTTTACACCTGTTATCTGATTCAGCAGGATTATACCTGATTCCTGATTCAGCAGGTTTACACCTGTTACCTGATTCAGCAGGTTTATACCTGATTCAGCAGGTTTATTCCTAAATCCTGATTCAGCAGGTTTATACCTGTTACCTGATTCAGCAGGTTTATACCTGATCCTAAATCAGTAGGTTTATTTCTGATTCAGCAGGTTTACACCTGATTCCTGATTCGGCAGGTTTATACCTGATCCTAAATCAGTAGGTTTATTTCTGATTCAGCAGGTTTATACCTGATTCCTGATTCGGCAGGTTTATTAATTGATTCTGCATGTTTACATCCAATTCAGCAGGTTCTGATTCTGTATATTTACACCTGATTCAGTATGATTACATTTCATTGAACATGTTCACATGACATACTTTAAGCTTTGATTCATGCCATTCAGGATGGACACTTAATTCAGGATGTTTTTGCCAGATTCAGATTTTTAATGGTTTAAAATGTCATATTCACTGGTACTTCCCACAAACCACGGTACATAAACTGAATCTGACCTGTGAGTTGCCTTGTGAAGGCGGGTGGAGCTGAGCATCCATATAATAGTAATTTCAGGGTTAACAAAAGCCTGAAATAAAAAAAAAATAAAAAACCTAGATATTATTAAAAGGGTAAATTTTTAATCTTTTAACATTACATATGGCTGCTTTAAATTTCTTCACTCATTCCTCCTGTGCTGCTAAATACATTTTAACCTCTTTTTAAACATTTTCATCATTTATTTCTCAAAACAGCTAAAAAACATTGTACAGCAGCTGCAAGCGGGCGTCCGATACTTCGACCTTCGAATTGCTCACAAACAGAACGACGTGTCACGTGACCTCTACTTCACTCACGTCATCTACACCCAAGTCACAGTAGTGGTACGTCTACAGGCCTGTTAGTCAGACGTTATTTTCAAGAACAATGATTCAAATAAAACAATTAAGTAATACAAAAGATTAAATAAATAAATAATAATCAATAATAAAGTAATGATGTTATAATGCTTCACAGGACACTCTGAACACCGTTGCCACGTGGCTCTCGGAACACCCCAAAGAAATCGTCATCCTCGCCTGCAGCCATTTCGAAGGTTTGAGTGAAAAACTGCATGAGGAATTTATTTATTCCCTGAAGATCATCTTCGGCTCTAAATTGTGCCCCCCTAAAGTACGTTGAAAATTCGACCTAAAAGACATTTCCAGCATTGCTGCTCCCTGCGGAGTTGTTGTCGAGTCGTCGGTTTTCTCACGTAGTCATTTCGTTCGCTTTCCAGGCTGATACGACTTTACGAAGCTTGTGGTCTTCGGGATACCAGGTGGTGCTGTCGTACGAGGATCACGCAGCAGAACGCCATAAAGAGCTGTGGCCCGAAATCCCATACTGGTGGGCGAACAAAGCCGACGCAGAAGAACTCATCCAGTACCTCGACTCGCAGAAACGTTTCGGTCGTCCAGGTGATTTCCATTTCAAAATCCGTTTCGTTTTTTCTATATAAAACTATACTTTGTACTTTTGATCCATTTACAGTTACATTTCATGCCGTAGAAACGTCCGTTAGACGAGTTCGCTCCACTTTTCACTTGCATTATAGCAGCTATAAATATCCTTCTCTTTTTCCCAGAAATGAATTCATCTGTACATCTCCAAACACAATTAACACGCTGTAAATTGACCACAATAGTAAAATATATTCATTGCAGAATTATTGATTTGCAGACTTCAGAATATTCCGGATGGATTTTTATTTTCTCTGCTCGTTGTCTGCACAGACGGCTTCTTTGTTGCGGGTCTGAATTTAACGGCGGACCGATGCTTCATGGCCTCCAACCCGCACATCTCCCTCCGGACCGTTACCATGGAGCAGTGGGAGTGCGTGAGGCGATGGCTGGAGGATCAGAAACCTGGATCTGACATGACGAGCCTCAACATCATAGCAGGAGATTTTATCGGCCTGATTCCACTGTGCTCCATTATCATCGATCTGAATAAAAAGTTACTGAAACGCAGAAGCCCTAAAAAGGTGGAGGTAAGAACAGCTGCCTAGGTGACGGAATATCACTCCATTGTTTTTGCACACCTGGAACCATGGCAACTGGATGCACATCTGTCAGACATTTTTATTAAACTGACTTCGGTCAGAGACTTTGGTTACTTTTATACACTTTTATTTGCTTTGTTTTATACAATACATGTGAAATTGTGGTTACATGTGGTTTCCGAAATGCTTTTATCAGTCAATGTTTACAGAGTTAAGAGGACAGAGACACGCCTCAGGTGTGTGACGTGACGCTACGCTACGTGACCTGGAACAGCTTCCTATAGCGTCCGTATGCTGCAGCTCCAATCACGACCTTGACTTCGGCAGAACAGTCGTCATCTCCGTCGTGCACTTCCTGAACGGTGGCTTCCTTATACAGCCACCTGCACATCACACACACACACACACACACACACACACACACGTTAGGAGCAGTAATAATGCAAGAGAGTGTTTATGAAGTCTTCAGTGTTCTGTAAGGAGAACATATCTGTGTTCAGTTGACGCGTATTTAGTTTGTATTTACTATATGATAAAAATTAAGAAATAAAATACTATAATCTTGATTTCACCTGGTCTCATATAATATAAAACACTGTATTGGCAAAAGTATTGGGTCACCTGGTCATACGTTTTGAGCATTGCATCCCAATTTGCTCTTCTAATGCCCTCCACTGTTTTGGAGTGTGCTTATGGATATTTGTGTTCATCAGACACAAGGGTGTTATGAAAGGCAGGTATTGATGTAGGTGAGGAGACCTGGGGTGCAGTCAGAGTTCACATTCATCCCAAAGGTGTTCAGTAGGGATGAGATCAGAGCTCTATAGCAGGAGATCTTCCTCTCCAAAGCATGTAAACCAGATCTTCAAGGAGCTCACTTTGTGCACAGGGGCATCGCCATGCTGGAGCAGGTTTGGGTTTTCAACTTCAAGTGAATTTTATTGAAGCGCATCTAAAGACGTCTCGTATAATTGAGTTCTTCCAGGTTTGTGGTAACAGTTTGGAAAAGAAAAGGAAAGGTCAGGTGTCCCAATACTTTTGGCAAATAACAAAAATCAGTAATAAGAAACTGTGTTAATAAAAAAACAAGCACATTTTAGTTTTTGCCCCCAACTGTACTGAACTGTGACTTAAAATCCAGGCACACACACTTGTATTTCCTACTTGAACTAGGAGACACAAACTTCCAGGTTTGTTCACAAAACCATCTCCATGAAGTGTCCAGCACATCAGAACAAGAGCAAAAACCCAACTTGACTCCTGCTACAGCCAAATATTTTTGCTCCTCAGTTCCTGTTTGTTTTGTGCATAATTGAGTCTCTTAGCCTTGTTTCCATATCAGATGTACGGCTTTTTGGCCGCAATTCTGCCAAAAGAAACCAGACTTTTCATACAGTAAATGGGTGTCCTACTGGTTTCTGCCAGTTCTTTGCTGATGTTCATCTACCAGGCTTGAAGGGAAATATGCATGATGTGTCTTTCATGCTCTGCTTTAAGTTTCCTTGGCCGACAACTGCATCTACATTTCTCAACATCGCCCGTTTCTTTGTGGAGAGCCTTTTCTTATGCAGTAGAACTACCTTGTGCTCAGTCTGGTTATGATGTAGGACCTGTGACATGAAACAATCTTCCACAACCTCAGAGCAGAGTTTTGCTGGTTCCCTCACCCAGTTTGAAGCTCCTACATGGCAGTTTCTGTTTCACTTAATGCCCCTGTTTCAACCTTCATATCAATTTGATGATGATGATGATGATGATGATGATTCACACCCGTTTGGCAGAATTGATTAATCCTGAATCTGATCCTACAAACACGCCGAAAATGGATTAGATTTCTCTTCTTTCCTTTTTTTTTTATCCGATAAAAAGGAATAACACACATTTTTAAAGCGTTCTCGCCTGCGCTTTAAGTTTGCTTTGTAAAAATTCAAGAGTTATATTTATATTAAGTTTGTAATCTTGCGTACCAGTGTAGATTTATTCATTACTAGACACTCAAAGCACTTTCCGTACGTCGCTCTGGATGAGGGCGTCTGCTAAATGCTGCAAATGTAAATGTAAACAACAGGAAAACACCCACGACCACAAGTGATTCGTCTCTTGCTAGTGTGAATGCTGTGAACATATGCTGTTTCACCAGAACATTTAAAGTGTAAAAAAAAATAAATACATCAGAGGTTTAGAGACCTACAGAAACAGATCTTGTGAATTCTGACCCAAACGTTCAACACTGGAGCAATACCACAACAGTAACAAGGAGCTCCAGTTACTTTACAGTCTCCTGAAGGTCTTATTGTATCTACACCATCACTGTCTCTCTGGTGTGAGTAGAAGAGTAAAAAATGATGGTGTTTATACTGTATATTAAGTTAGTTAAAGGAAGACCTGATGGTTTGAAGAAGAGGGTGTGGTCAGGCGGTGTATGTAAATGGGGGAGGGGCTGTTGTAGAGAACGAGTGAGTAGTGGATGATAAAATGCGCTTTTTTTTATTTTGGGAAATGCTTTTTTTTCCTCTTTAGTAAGCTGTTCAATGCTGAGAGAGAGAGAGAGAGAGAGAGAGAGAGAGAGAGAGAGAGAGTGATGGATCGTCTTTCCCTCTGACCTGAGTGGAGGTGAAATAGAGCCGGAATAGTGCAAACCACGGCAATCATTTTATTTCCTATCGATTTTCTCCGCCGTGTGTACGTGTGCGATTAAACGTGTATAAACCTCATTATACGTGAGTTTGGAGGGTTTTTTTGTACACACTGCAGGGAACTGCTCAATCTATCACACAATCTATGGAGCACTTTTGACAGATTTTGACCTCAGTTTTGGGTCAGAGCCCAGACGTCCAGTCGTCTAGACGTCACAATTTGTCAAACTTGTTCAAATCCTAACGCCCATTTTTCCTGCTTCTAACATCAACTTTGAGGACGAAATGTTCACCTACTGCCTGATAAATAAATCCACCCACTAACAGGTGCCATGATGAAGATCATCAGTGTTCTTCACGTTATAATGTCATAATGTTGCCTGATATATCAGGATGAAGAACAGTGTTCCTTTCATTTTCCCTACTCTTCTGTCTCTTCACTCACCCTAACTGAGGGCTGTTGAGATCCACTTTCAGAATCATGGTTTGTTTCCCGGTGGACTTCATGACGGATTCTTCAACTCTCTGCTTCAACTCGTCCAGGCCCAGCTCGTTCAGCGCTGATATCGGGACGGCCTCGGGGTCAGGTGACTCGTACCTGAAAAGTCAGTGATATAAAGTTTAGACAGCAGAGATGACAGTTATGTCCAAAAGTATTGGAACACCAGACTTTTTCAATCATACATGTTCCTACTCAAACTTTTCCCCACAAATTTGGAGGCACACAATTGTGTTCTTTGAATGCTTTTGGTAGCAAGAGATGTTCCTACAAAGTCACACGTATGAAGATACATGGGTTGGAGTGCATCTGCTATAGAGCTCCAACCCTATTGAACTGATTGAATGTGAATGCTGTCTGCACCCCAGGCCTCCTCACCTTCTCACCTACATCACTACCTGACTTTATTAACACCCTTGCTGAATGAATTTCCACCAAATCTCCACAAGATCTAGTGGATCGTCCTCCCAGAAGAGTGGAGCTTATTATAACAGCAAATGGAGACTAAATGTGAAATGAGATGTTCAAGCGTGGAATGAGATATCTCAGAAGACCACGTCATCCCTATAAAAAAAAAAAAAAACTTCAAACGTACCCTTGGACAAGGTCGATCTTGTTGTGCACCTCTATGATGGAGTTCATGAGCCTTTCTGGGATCTGGAGATTCTTTAACACATTAAGAACGTTGACTTTTTGATTCACCGTCTCTGGATGGCTGATGTCCCTCACGTGAACAATGAGATCCTGAGAACACAGAGAGAAGACGTCATGAGGTCGGGCTCGCAAACGTGTGCGCGAGTTCGGATTCGGGAGGTGCGTACGGAATGTGCGACGTCCTCCAGCGTGGCTGAAAACGAGTCGATGAGTTGGTGCGGCAGCTGAGACAGGAAGCCGATGGTGTCCACGTACAGCACGGTCATGTGACTGGGGAGACGACCGCCGTGGATCGTTACGTCCAGGGTGGCAAAGAGCTGATCTTTCGGCTGGAGAGCGACGTCACCTGTCAGAGCTTTGATTAGCGTCGTCTTACCTGAGGAGACAAACCCGTGTCCTAATCAAGACCATGCAGAACTTTGAGGTTTGTGGCTTGATGCCACCTCAGATGTAACTCTGGAACAGTGGGAACTGGTCTCACCACAGTTGGTGTAGCCCATGACCGAGACGATGGGGAAGTCTTTGTGTTTGCGCTGTGTTCGGAGCATGTGTCTCTTCTTCCTCAGTCTCTCGAGAACTGAGCGGATCTTCAGCTCTTGCTCTTTCAGCAGCCTCTGCTGCACTTCATACAGAGTTTCACCTGCACACACACACACACACACACACACACAGCCATCAATCAATCAAGCAAGAACCTCCAACAGAGTCAAAACCTTTACTGCTCTCTTACCCGAGCCCATGATGTACCTCGAACCTCCACCCTGCTGATCCAAGTTCCCTACTTCGTTCTTCAGTCGAGACCTGGTAAGTGACATTTCCCAGTTTAAAGCTCATATTCTGTGATGTAATGTGGAATATCATGTGCAATCTTCATCTCTGAAGCTCTGTAAAGTCTAAGAAACCTTAAATGTAGAGCTACATAACAGAACACAGAGCTACATAACACAACACAAAGCTACATAACACAATGTAGAGCTACATAACAGAACACAGAGCTACATAACACAATGTAGAGCTACATAACACAATGTAGAGCTACATAACACAATGTAGAGCTACATAACACAATGTAGAGTTACATAACAGAAAACAGAGCTACATAACACAATGTAGAGCTACATAACAGAAAACAGAGCTACATAACAATGTAGAGCTACATAACAGAACACAGAGCTACATAACACAATGTAGAGCTACATAACAGAATGTAGAGCTACATAACAGAACACAGAGCTACATAACACAATGTAGAGCAACATAATACAATGTAGAGTTACATAACAGAAAACAGAGCTACATAACACAATGTAGAGCTACATAACAGAACACAGAGCTAAGGACTAAAGTAAGTGTCCTTCACCACATAAAGTGCATCGTGTGGACACTCATTTAGAACCATGACTTACCTGAAAAAACCTGTGTGTTCAACACTCTGAACTCACGCCTGAAATTCCAGCCAATTACAATCCAGCATTCACTCCTGAACTTTCAGCCAATCACAATCCAGCATTCACTCCTGAACTTTCAGCCAATCACAATCCAGCATTCACTCCTGAACTTTTAGCTTCAGCTAATCACAATCCAGCTTTCCCTATGGAAATCATCTACCTGAGCAGTGGAATCTCCGCCAGCGAGATCTGGAGTTTTGCCTCCTTAGTTCTTGCATTCCGGCGAAAAATATGCAGAACCAGCGAGTATCTGTCGAACACCTTCAGCCCCCAGGCGTCCTGAAGCTCTTTCTGGAACGACAAACCAAGAAGCAAGTAAACCAAGAGTCTCATCAAGAGTCTCATCAAGAGTCTCATCACTCATTTTTCGTTTATTTTTCCTGATAGGTCTCAGAGTCTCACCTCTGACACGGCGGAGAGGCGCTCGACGTTCATGAACACCGCAGAGACGCCGGGGGTTTCTCTGATTCTCTCTGCACAAATCCACAATAAATGAGATACGTCTCCATAAATCACATCATATTACCTCAGAGAGAGAAATCACACACCTGTGAGCATCTGAAAATTTCCCTTCCCGAAGATTGTTTTCTTTTCTGGTGTTTTGGTGGAGAGGATGATCTTATCCATGACGCTCCAGTTCTGCAAGGTGCTGACAAGACCTACAGCCTCAGCCATCTGCAGATCAGCTTCAAATCCCACACAATTAAACCCCAACCAACATCAGCAACATTATTTATAGGTATTTATATAGAGTTTGGGCACTCTGGGAGAAAATCATTGTATTGCCAAAAGTATTGGGACACCCGACTACTCCATCCAGCATGAAACAAAGCCATCTCCATAAAGATCTGCTTTACATGGGTTGGACTGGAAGATCTCCTGCTATAGAGCTTCTCTCTATGTGGTTGGACATAAAATGTCCACAAGTACATCTTCCCAGAAGATTGGAAGTTATTATGATATATTTTATAGTCAGGTGTCCACAAACCTTCAGCCATATATAGTGCATATGAAGATATTAATAATTGATAATGAGGAAATAATCACTAGTAAAGATGGAACCTTAAAAAAAAACACCACCTTTCTACAGTCTGCAGGTGCAGCCACGTCCCAGAGTGCAACACTTGGACGTGATTCGTCAGTGATTGCGTTTCAGTGTGGTACGGTTTCAACCCGGTGATTAAAAATGGAATGTGCTCCCTTTTTTTTCTATTCATTTGTAAAAGAAAGAAAGCAATCCTGCTAAAAGAAAAAGTCATGCCCAGACTTTGCCTTTTCCCTTGTGCAGTAGAAGAGTCTGGGTGCTGAACTTGCCTGCCTTTCACTAATTAAAACCATTTGGAGCATCATGAAATGGATAATAAGAGAAAGAAGACCCAGGACTGTTAAGCAGCGTGAATCCTGCATCACACACAACTGAGAGAACTTTTTTCTCACTGAAAACTCCAGCAGTTCTTCTTCTCAGTTCCCAGACATATAGACTGTTGTTAAAAGCACAGCTTTTTTTTTTTTTAGATGTTTTAAGATCAAATTTAAAATGACCTTTTTTTCTCTTAAAAACAGTAAATTTGCTCAGTTTAAACATTGAATGTGTTCTACTGTGAATAAAATGAGTTTATGAGATTTTCTGGATTTTATTAACATTTCACCCAATTTTTTGGAATTGGGGTTGAAGTATATTGACTATTTTTTGTTTATTTATTTTTTTAGTATTCTGACTTTCTTTTTGCTTGTCTGTATCTTTTTGAGATCCTGAATAGTTTCCTTATATGTTAAATATTTACATATAATATTTAAATCCACTACTGAGAACCTTGGTAGATCGTGTCCAGCAGGTTTTCTGCTTTTTGGACATTTCTATCACATTGTTTCATCACCCCCGTGACCTTCTCCTCGTCACGAAACTGCTGATTCTGCTTCAGAACTTCAGGACAGTCTCGCTGGTCCTCATGACGGCCCACAGGAACCCGTCTGTCCTGACGGAGACTCACCTGTGGTCAGGTATTGCTTTTTCTGTCCCCATTTCACATCAGGATGAACGATAAACACCCGGTGGTCCTCTTCTCCGATTCCTACAGGCCTGTGCTGCTGGAAAAGCTCCTCGACTTCTTCATCCTCGATGAAATCCTTCTCATCTTCATCACTATGCTCTTCTCATGATCATCACCAGGGTTGTGGGTCTTGCTCTTTCTTTTACACACAGTTCCTGAGAAGGTCCTGCTGGAGAAACACCACTGCAGAGACTTTGGGATGGATGTCTTCGGACACCGTGTGACATCATTCATCTGATTTGATTTCAACCTAATGAGTGGCTTTGTCCAGGATGAACATCTTCTCCAGGAAAACCTCATCACACTGAAGACATGCTTAAGCATTATAAAATTGCTCTTTATAACACATTAAACTTATAACAAGACTCAGAAATAATGTAAAAGTTCATACTAATAACCACAAAGTCAATAAATTCACAGCAAAACGTTTAGGCCCAAAAGTCTGGTGGAATAAATAGTCCAGAAAGTACTAGAGTACTAAAGAGTATGTACCAATACAATAAAGCGGGTTTTTGTAGAATACTATTGAGTAGATTAGTGCGCTAGTACACACGTGTTCTACTTCCTACTTTCTTCTTCGTCGCCTTTACTGCAGGTGTAGGAGCAAGTGCTGCCCCCTGCCGAGCCTGTACTCTTACTGCATCCCACTTCCGCCTTGTTTTTAAAGCTTTTTTTTGTTAATTAAATTTACTTGTTTATCAATTTTTTTTTAAAATATAGTTTAGTTACTGTTTAAACACTAAACATTCATTCATTCATTCTATCTTTCTTTCTTTCTTTCTTTTACAGTTCACAGATGTATATGGACTGTTGTTAAAAGAAGAGGAAATGCTACACGTGGACTTTCCTAACTTTTTTTCTCTTGAAATGTTTTTTTTTTTTAACAGTTTATACATATATGTGTTCTATTGTGAATAAAATATGGTTTTATGAAATTTGCAGCCAATTTCAAAATGACCTTATAATTAACCCTAAAATGGTAAATTCCCACAGTTACTAATTGTTCATTTTATATGCTTTTCATTTATTTCTTCCTCTCTTTCTTTTTACTCACTTTTTAGAAACCTAACAAACAGGTTTTAAAACATGACTCTTATTTTGAAAGGTCTGCGTTCTGCTCGCTCTCGTTCTGCTTCCGGGTTATAAAAACACATTTAAAGTATATTGTCATATTTAATATGATTAAAAATATTACGATACGAAGAATTTGCTATGAAAACATTCTGCTTACAAAATAAAAAAATAATTACTTTATAATAAACAAGCAACTTATAAACAGGTTTTGAAACAAGCTGCTTCGCTGCTCCGTGCGCTTCTGGGTTGTAATCGGATGCACGTTTAGAGTACAATGTTAATTATTATAAGTAAAAGTTAGACAAGTAACGCGTATGAACAATAGGCAAAGAAACTTTTGCTAACTGAATAAAATAAATCCTTATAACAAAAATAGCAATAAACTGACGGGTTTTTAAACAAGACTCTTAGTTTGAAAGGTCGTCACTCTGCTTCGCTGTGTTTCCGGGTTTTGTTTCACAGGTAAATTGGAGCGTCATTCTGCGTCATTCAGCGTCTATTGAAGCCTTTGATGACTTCCGCAAACAAATCACGAGAGGCGTCAATAATCACTACAGAGTGCACGAGAGGAGGGAGAAGCGTTTTATATTAGATTGGACCGGAGAGATCGGATTTGTACAGCGGTGGAGTCTGGAGCTCCATGTCTGGGATCCGGAAAGTCATGACGAGTGAGTGTCATAACGCTATGAACTCTTTATGAAGCCTTATGAACACGAACGAGCAGCTCACTCGTTTACTGAACCCGAGTTCAAACTAAAATATAAAGCAGCAATAATAATAATTATAATTATAATTATTATATTTAATAATATTAATAACAATAATAATAATAATAACGCTTTACGTTAGTTAAATTAGTCACGTGACCCCCCATGATTATGTATATTAGAAAATAATTGATATTGAATAAATCACATGCAGTGTGTTCCGCTGTTCCAACATGACAAATCACGTGTGCACAAATCCAGCTTCATAAACATACCTTACAATTAAAAATGACAGTTTGAGGAAGAACCACATCTGGAAAAGAGTCCCTATACTTTTGGGCACATAGTGCAGTGTGTGTGTGTGTGTGTGTGTGTGTTTCTATAATAAAAAATCTATAAAAAATAATATAACAATATCTATAAATAAATACAGTCATAAATATATAAAAATACATTTAAAATATATAAAAATGCTGTAACAAAATCTATAGAAATCATCAGCAATCTATACAATATAATGTAAAAAAATAAATATATATAAAATGGTGTATAAAAAATCAAAATCTAGTAAAAAATCTATTTAAAAAAACTAAAAATAAGTTTAAAAAAAAAAAGAAATTAAATAAAAAAATGAAATATACAAAATGCTGTCAAAAAATACTGAGAATAAATAAACAAAATGTGTGAGTGTTTGAGTGTGTGTGTGTGTGTGTGTGTGTGTGTGTGTCTACAGTTATCACTGTATAATGATTGAATAAATATGTTCCAGACTTCCGCCTGGCCGTGGTGCAGCTGCACGTCACACAGCTGAAATCGCAGAACTTGTCTCGAGCTCAGAAGCTGGTGAAGGAGGCGGCAGGTCAGGGGGCAAAGATCGTGGTCTTACCAGTGAGTATAAACACCATGAGAGGAAAATCAGGACTTTATTCACCATCATTATTTCATGTTATATCAGAAATCAGACCCAAACATGTTCCTGGTTTGTTTACAAAGCCGGCTTCATGAAGACCAACACAAGAACTTTGAGGATGGATTTGGGCTGGAATTGATATCATCAGTCTGCTACAATGGTTTAGGACCACATGTTTCATTAACCTGTTTATTTCAGATCTCCACAAGCTCTCTCCAAAATCGAGTGGAACATCCAGAAGAGTGGAGGTTTTTCAAACCTTAAACATAGAGACTTATGTAAATCTGGGGCTCAAAGATCTCTCTTTTCATGCTCATGTGTCCACAAACTTTTGCTCATGTAGTGTATCTGTCTGTCTGTCTGTCCGTCCGTCCATCTATCTATCTATCTATCTATCTATCTATCTATCTATCTATCTATCTATCTATCTATCTATCTATCTATCTATCTGTCTGTCTGTCTGTCTGTCTGTCTGTCTGTCTGTCTGTCTGTCTGTCTGTCTGTCTGTCTGTCTGTCTGTCCGTCCGTCCGTCCGTCTGTGTGTCTGCCCGTCTGCCTGTCTGTCCATCTGTTTATATCTATCTATCTGTCTGTCTGTCTGTCTGTCTGTCTGTCTGTCTGTCTGTCCGTCCGTCTGTGTGTCTGCCCGTCTGTCTGTCTGCCCGTCTGTCTGTCTGTCCATCTGTTTATATCTATCTATCTGTCTGTCTGTCTGTCTGTCTGTCTGTCTGTCTGTCTGTCCGTCTGTCTGTCTGCCCGTCTGCCCGTCTGTCTGTCCATCTGTTTACATCTATCTATCTATCTATCTATCTATCTATCTATCTATCTATCTATCTATCTATCTATCTATCTATCTATCTATCTAGGGTGATTACTGCTTCAGGAGTTTAGTGAGAAACACTTGATCTGTAAAACAGTGCAGTGTTGTGATACACAGCAGTGGATAACCTGCAGTGGGGTGATGGGGATGTGTGTGTGTGTGTGTGTGTGTGTGTGTGTGTGTGTGTGTGTGTGTAGGAATGCTTTAACTCTCCGTACAGGACGGGATACTTCGCCAAATACGCTGAGAAAATTCCGGGAGAATCGACGCAGGTCTTGTCCGAGGTCGCTGCTGAGTGTGGGATTTATCTAGTAGGAGGTGAGAACTTTCTGTCCTTTATATACAATCTGGATCACTCTAATCACTGTGTGTGTGTGTGTGTGTGTGTGTGTGTGTGTGTGTGTGACTTTTCAGGCTCTATCCCAGAGGAGGATGGAGGGAAACTCTTTAACACCTGCCCAGTGTTTGGACCTGATGGCAAATTACTGCTGAAACACAGAAAGGTGTGTGAGTGTGTGTGTGTGTGTGTGTGTGTGTGTGTGTGTGTGTGTGTGTGTGTGACTGTAAGACTGTGTAAGAGTGTGTGTGTGTGAGTGTGTGCAAGAGTGTGTGCAAGAGTGTGTGTAAGTGTGTGTGTGAGTACACCACACTCATCTCATATCTAATATTAAAAAATATTCCTCTAAGTTGAACTGCTTTCTCCTCACAGATTCACCTGTTTGACATCGACGTTCCCGGGAAAATCCGTTTCCAGGAGTCGGAGACGCTGAGTCCCGGGAGCAGTTTATCGGTGTTTGAGACACGTAAGTGATCTGCTGCTGATTTGGTGGATTTAATGTTTCTCTTTTCACCATCATCTTTATTATTTACTCTGTTTCCTCACACAGCGTACTGTAAAGTGGGAGTTGGGATCTGCTATGACATTCGCTTCGCAGAACTGGCCCAGATCTACGCAAAGAAAGGTGACGTTGGATCTCTGTAGTGCTTTTAGGAGCTCAGAGACTGAGACTGAGAGCAAATGCTTTAATAGACGTCCTGAAGCACTTTATTACTCTCACATCACAACACTGCGTTCACGTTGGGTTATAGCAGCTATAAACCGTCATTCCCTCAACAGATGTGTTTTTATGATCTTTATGTTAAAAAGGAGAAGAAAAGGGCAGATTGTGATGTTAGCTGAGATGTAGGATTGTGATGTTAGCTGAGATGCAAAACAACGTGAATACTCCTGTCCTGAGTTTAACTCTGAAAGCGCTGACACTGGAGACTCCTTCCAATAATGTTCAGTATAGTATAAAGGAAATTGGAGTTTGTGGACACCTGGACCTCTTTTTGAACATCCCGTTCCACGTTTTGGCTCCATTTTCCTGGGAAGATGTTTCACTAGATTTTTTTTGGAGATTCAAGTGGAGTGCATTTGGAGTGCATTTAACATTCACATTCATCCCAAATGTGTTCAATAAGGTTTGGAGCTCTGTAGCAGGAGATCTTCCACTCCAGCTCATGTAAATCAGATCTTCATGGAGGAGCACTGTCATTCTGGAACCGGTTTGGGTCTCCTAGTTTAAGTGAACCAAATGTATCCGAAGACGTCCTTTACATTCGTGTGATTTCAAACGGTTTGGAGACGAAACAAATATGGCATTGGGTGTCCCAATACTTTTGGCTTTAATATACTAAGTATACTACATAAATGTGTGTGTGTGTATATATATATATATATATATATATATATATATATATATATATATATATATATATATATCAATATATATATATATATATATATATATATATATATATATATATATATATATATATATATATATATATATATATATATATATGTGTGTGTATATGTATATAAAATGTGTAAGAAAAAAGGTGTGTGATTTCTTTCTTTATATGTGTGTGTGTAGGTTGTCAGTTGTTGGTTTACCCTGGAGCCTTTAACATGACCACAGGACCTGCTCACTGGGAGCTGCTTCAGAGAGCTCGGTCTGTACCTTTACCGTCTCCGTCTCACGTCTCCTACACTCGTCTGTCTCCTTCTTGTGTGTCAGTGTTTGCTCTTGTGTTTCTCTGCGACAGGGCGGTCGATAATCAGGTTTACGTGGCCACGGCTTCACCGGCGAGAGACGAAAGTGCCAACTACGTGGCCTGGGGTCACAGCTCGGTCGTCAACCCCTGGTCAGTACAGTGTTCTTCAGTGTGTGCAGGTTAAACTTGTTTGGTTTAGGATCGTTTATAGTTGCCTTTTTGCGTCAGAGCTCCACATTTTATCACCAGCTTACGTTGCTACGAACTGTAACTGGGACATACCATAGCGTATCCTCTGTGATTAAAACAACAATGAATATACTGTAGCACAAGTGTATTACTGTGCTGAGAATTCTTCAAGCTTGAATCCAGGGGGTGGAGCTTAGTGACAAATGCAGATGCAAACAGATCCGTGTTAGAGACCAAATAATTTTTAAACATTTTTTATCTTTAGTAATAAAGGTGCAGTTTCTGGTTCAGTTAAAGCTAAATGTACAGGTACAACCACAGACACAGTTACATTTGCACCTACAAGTACCACTAAATATACTGTTACATGTACAGCTACAGGTCAAGGACTGTTACAACTACAGGTAGAGCTGCAGGTACAGTTATAATTACAGGTCAAGTACAGTTATAGGTACCAGTGAGGTACAGTTCAGTTATGGTTACCAGTACAGTTATAGCTACAGGCCAGGTACAGCTACAGGTACAGTTACAGGTCAGGTACAGCTACAGGTACAGTTATAGGTACAGGTACAGTTACAGGTCAGGTACAGCTACAGGTACAGTTATAGGTACAGGTACAGTTACAGGTCAGGTACAGCTACAGGTACAGTTATAGGTACAGGTACAGTTACAGGTCAGGTACAGCTACAGGTACAGTTATAGGTACAGCAACAGGTAAAGTTACAGGTACAGTTATAGGTACAGGTCATGTACAGCTACAGGTGTAGTTATAGGTACAGGTACAGCTGCAGGTACAGATACAGTTATAAGTACAGGTTGGGTACAGCTGCAGGTACAGTTATAGTTACTGGTCGGGTCCAGCTACAGGTGCAGCTGCAGGTACAGTTATAGATAGAGTTTGGGTACAGCTACAGGTACAGTTCTAGTTACAGGTCGGTTACAGCTACAGGTACAGCTGCAGGTACAGCTATAGATACAGGTCAGGTACAGGTACAGCTGCAGGTACAGTTATAGATACAGGTCAGGTACAGGTACAGCTGCAGGTACAGTTATAGATACAGGTCAGGTACAGGTACAGCTGCAGGTACAGCTATAGATACAGGTCAGGTACAGGTACAGCTGCAGGTACAGCTATAGATACAGGTCAGGTACAGGTACAGCTGCAGGTACAGCTATAGATACAGGTCAGGTACAGGTACAGCTGCAGGTACAGTTATAGATACAGGTCAGGTACAGGTACAGCTGCAGGTACAGCTATAGATACAGGTCAGGTACAGGTACAGCTGCAGGTACAGCTATAGATACAGGTCAGGTACAGGTACAGCTGCAGGTACAGCTATAGATACAGGTCAGGTACAGGTACAGCTGCAGGTACAGTTATAGGTACAGGTCGGATACAGCTGCAGGTAAAATTATAGATACAGGTACAGCTGCAGGTACAGGACAGGTAAAGTTACAGGTACAGCATCATGTACAGCTACAGTTAATGCTAGCGGTAAAGGTAGTATTACAGGTACTGGTCGAGTTCCAGTTCCAGCTATAGCTACAGTTAAGCTACGGGTGCAGTTCCAGGTGTGCTGTGTTGTATTTATTGTATTATACAGAAAATGCTTGATCCATTCTTTGCTCTTTCAGGGGTGAAGTGATCACAAAAGCACAGTCGGAGGAGAGCGTAGTGTACGCAGATATCGGTGAGATTTACTGTTTTTTCCAAACTAAGAAATTTATTCGGATATTCAGTGATCAGATAATTGCTCTCGTATACTTGATTCGTTATTGTGCTTCTCTCGTAGGTCTGCAGTACCTGTCTGACGTGCGGGAACAGATCCCGATCACTAAGCAGAAGCGTAACGATATATACGAGGTTAAAGTAGTAAACGAGGGCTGAGCAGATGATCGCTTTGCCTGACTGAGACCCTGTGTATACCTGCTACATCTCAGATCTGAATTATCGAGATCAAAAAATCTCCAATTCCCACAGAGGTTTTATAATAAATTTAAGTCTATTTTCAATAATATCTGCTTGGTGCATTTGTGTGTGGATAATCCCAATTCTGGCATCCTGTATAATCCATATAATAATTTCTTCTATTCAGATGTAGTATAAATGATCCCCATCCTGATATAATCCCACTTTCATCTGAATGTAATTGTGACATAATCCTGATATTATCCCGTTATTCCCTATCCAGATGTGGTAAATCTGAGTGCATCCTTTCTGGATATAATTCACATAATCTCTGTCGAGATCCTCAAATAATCCCTGTCCAGAGATAACCCTGCTATTCCATATATTTAAAATCTCTTTTTGTATGTATATAATTCCAATAATCACTATTTGTAAATAATTATAATAATCCCTATCCAAACAAAACCATCAGTTTCTGAATAATCCCGTTATCCTCTATCTGGATAAATCTAATATTATACCAATAAATCCTATTAGAATCCGATTCATTAAAAAAATTAATTTCAAGTATTTATGTATATAATCATTAAAATCTCAATCTGTCCAGATATAATCCCGATATTCCACATTTCAATATAATCCTACAGATTTCAATCTGGATCTTTAATAATAATCCCTGTCCAGATATAATCCTGCTATATATTTAATATAATCCCACAAATCCCTATAAGGATATATTTCCAATAATCTGTATTTGATAATGCTGATGATCCCTACCTAAATATAATCCTTATCATTTTTGTTGGAATATAATGTCTCCATCCTGATAATTCCAATAATCCAAGTACCAGGTAATCCAGGTATAATCCCTTTTTTGTCTAGATATAGACTTTTCTTGATCAACAAGAAATAATCCCTTTTAGGCAAATTGCTGATAATCTTTATCTGAATATAATCCCTATAATCCTGATAATCCTTATTAATATACAATCCTTAAAGTCTGCTGTATATCCAGATGAGGTAATTTATTTCCTACCCAGATATAATCCTTATATCCCACTCTCCAAATGCAATCCCTATATTTCCTTTTTGGGTATAATCCCTGTAATGCCTGTATGGATAGGATCATGAAACCTGTAGGTATAAATCTTTGTTGCATTGTTTGTTCAGTAACTTCACAAAGTGCCTGAAAGATCAACCTTCTCATTCATAGATCAGTATTTGTTTTAGGACTGGGAAAAACACATCGTTCTTAATAATGCTGAGGAAATTCCAGCTGCACATCTGGTGTATGGCACTGTTTCTGTTTAATGTTTTGCTTAATATACAGAACGAATCCTGATTACTGTGAATACTGTTTATATCCTCCTGTGGGCGGAGTCTCTAAATTGACAGGTTGCAGATCGAGTGAATCCTGTTTAACAGATTAAATTCATGTTTCGTGGCCAAGAATAAACGATGTAATGAACTGTGACAATGATGAGAATAAAATAGAAAAATGTGTATGCCACTCTGAGTTGAAATTTCCAGTTATTAGCAGAAGGTTTTGAGATATTACATGCATCTAAAAGAGGAAAACCAAGATGTAGAAGCCAGGACTCGAAAAAACAAGGCTTAATAATGTAAGTTTCTCAAGAGATACCTTGACACAACAAGGTGTAAACAAACAATCCATTCAAAAGTAAAACACAGAATAGGTGACCACAATAGAACAACAAGCAAATGACAGGCAGGAGAAGGAAGAAGATGTTAGTTGTACTGCTTTTCGTTCTCTCCCCATCCCGAGGCATCCTGAGGTTGCTCCAGCACCAGTCACGTCCCACCTCATGAAGATTATGAACCTTTAAAGCAGTCTGTGCCCGCAAACATTCTGAACGTATCAGCGCCAATTGGATTCCACTTCATGTAGAGTTTGGACACTGGATCTCTTTGAGTGTTTAAAGGCTATGGCATGGAGAAGCTGGTGTTGGATCTGTGATGATCTCAAATGTAGAGCAATTTTAGGAGTTGTTTAGTAGCTCCTGGTTCCATAATCTCACCTGACTGTAAAAGACTGGAAAGATCACCACTCATAATCACACACTCCAGTGCTCATGTTAGTTCTCACTCCCCAGTGTTCTGTAGTGTTTAAAGACTATAATCACACTCTTGATGTCACCCAAATGAGGATAAGGTTCTGCTTTTGAGTCTGGTTCCTCTCAAGGTTTCTTCCTCAGAACATCTAAGGGAGTTTTTCCTTCACCACAGTCTCCATGGTGATCATCAGGGATAAATGCACATCATTCACCGTATTCACAGGTACATTTATAGGAACAGGTAGAATTATAGGTACAGCTCCAGGTACAACTACATGTACACGTAAAACTATAGGTACAGTTACAGGTACAGCTTCATGTATAGGAACAGTTAAAGGTACAACTACATGTACAGTATCAGTACAGTTATAGGTACAGTTACATGGACAACTACAATTACATGTGCATTAACAGGTACAATTACAGGTACAGCCATCATCATTATGGGTCAAGTACAGTAACAGGTACAATTAAACAACATGTACAAATTCAGCTACAGGTAAATTTTTCCTATCCAGATATAATTCAGGACAAGGAAGAAGAAAACATACACATGTACTTCTTGTATTCTGTAACCTTTGTCACATTTACACACACATCTACAAGCTCTCCTGCATCTCAAATGATCACAATTCATTAAATGATTTAATTTGATTTTTGAAATGATCGCTATATTACAACCCCAATATGTTCATGAGCTGCTCTGGTTGCCATCTGTGTAGGTTTCAGAATGTTTTCTTCATGTCCATGCAGGTTCCCCTTGGGTTCTTTGCCTTGATATTTATATACTCATACCTAGAGGGGCCCTTTCCGTAAACATGCCTGTCAATCTGAAATTCCCTCTAGATATGAGTAAGTAGGTGAAATGTGAAATCCTGCCTCACACTCAGCACTCCTGGGATCCAGACTATGAATATGGAGTGATCCTGACCATGAAAATGAAAATAGTAATGCTAATGGCAAATGATGGTATTTATTAGCCTATGTTAGCTATGATACAAACTGTGCACAAGGGTGTAAGGTACAATGAAATGCAGTTTAGTTAACCTCAAGTTTAAATGTATACGAATTTCATAATACAAAACCGAAGACATCGAGTAAGATGCAGCTAAACAGTAACACAGTAACAGGAACAGTGGACAGTTTTCAACATTAAAGAAGTGTTTAAGGGCAGCATACAGGTCTAGTCCATAAATCAGTTTGTTATTCACAGTGTTCATATATATAAAAATATTATATAAATATTATATAAAATACAGAATAGATATAATACAGGAGATCAGCATGAGCTGTAAAAGAGTAAGAATGGCGTAGCATCAATTTGGAAGGTTCGAAGTGAGAGAGTTCAATCTGATTCCATTTTAGACATTTACTCTCACAGCCCTTCACATATTCATTAAACTTTTTCAACTCGAATACAAAATAGCTGGCTAATGTTTGTTCAGTCGCCAGTCTGAACATCTGCACACCTGCTAAATCGTGTAGTTATTCAATCACACTGCAAAAATAAAGTCAACTTAGCAAGTGGAAACATTTATTATTATAGGATCACAATGAACCAAATGTTAATCAAGTCTATGTCTGGACAATATTTATCAGTGGTGAAGGCTCTTGGTTACTGATGGGAGGTGGCCAAGGATGGCCAAGCTGCCACTCTTGGGCCCCTGAGCAGGGCCCCTGAGCAAGGCTCCTAACTTTTAGTGCTCCAAGGGTGCTGAATTATTGCTGACCCTGCATTCTGACCCCAGGTTCCTAACAGCGTTGGAATATTCGAAAAAAGAATTTCATTGCACTGAAAAAGTACATGTGACAAGTATAAAGCACCTTTTAAATGTCTTGAATTAGGTTCAACAATCTTATTTTTGGTTTTTGGAATTTAATGAGATGAAATTTTCACTTGGTGCCAGATGTTCTGTTTTGAGTATTTCAGAATAAAAATCAAAAAACCTCCAAATAAAGAGTCTGCAAGATGAAACACCAGAAATCTGAAGCTGTCATAGGCACATGTTGAGTTTGTGCTCATGATAGTCTCCGATTCCTGTTCTTAGCTGCTGACAAGATGAATAATAGGTTTGTTTTGTTAACATTTACTATACGTTTAATACCAAATGTTGAGTATGAAATCTGGTAAGTCTCCTGTTACCGAAGCCCGTAGGTTTTGGGCTAGTTTCATTTTCTTGTGTGGCTCTGGAAATGAGATGTTTTGCTGAAACACACCTGTAGTATGGAACACATCTGAACAAAAACTAACACTGGTAGTATCCTGACTTTTGTTTTATTCGTGGTTATGCCATTATTAATGTCATCCAGCACACAGAAGCTCCAGCATTTCAACCTGCATTTAGACGGATGTTTTGTAACTACTAGTTCAACAGTAAAAGACCTGGGAGTTATTTTAGACATTAAATTGTCTTCTGAAAATCATATCACTAATATTACAAAAACAGCTTCTTCCAACTTAGAAATATTGCTACGCTAAGAAACATGTCTATATCTGATGCAGAGAAGCTCGCCCATGCATTCATGACCTTCAGACTGGACTATTGTAATGCATTACTAGGTGGATGTCCTGCATCATTAATAAACAAGCTACAGTTTGTCCAGATTGCAGCAGACAGAGTTCTCACAAGGTCAAGAAAATATTACCATATAACCCCAATCTTTTCCTCCCTACACTGGCTTCCTGTTAAGTTTCGAATCGAATACAAACTACTGCGTCTTACTTATAAAACAGTAAATGGTTTATCTCCATGTATCTCTCTAGTCTTCTAACATGCTACAATCCGTCACGCTCCCTGAGATCTCAAAACTCTGGAGTTCTAGTAGTTCCTAGAATAGCAAAGTCCACTAAAGGTGGTAAAACATTCTCACATTTAGCTTTGGAATAGTCTTCCTGACAGTGTTCGGGGCTCAGACGCACTCTCCCAGTTTAAGTGCAGCTTAAAGACGTATCTTTTTAGTGAGTTCTACACATAACACACATCACATCAGAACCTTGTGCTCCAGAACATCTCAATCTCACACTCCAGTGCTCATGTTAGTTCTCACTCTCCAGTGTTCTGTATTGTTTAAAGACTATAATCACACTCTTGATGTCATCCAAATGAGGATGAGGTTCCCATTTTGAGTCTGGTTCCTCTCAAGGTTTCTTTCTCATAACATCTAAGGGAGTTTTTCCTTCACCACAGTCTCCATGGCTGCTCATCAGGGATAAATACACATCGTTCATCTTCACTCTTAAGTTCTGTAAAGCTGCTTCGAGACAATGTCTGTTGTGAAAAGTGCTATAGAAATAAACTTGATTTGACTTGAGATTCCTGTGTGTGATGCAGCGCTCTGTTCTACTGAGCTTCTCTATTATATTGATGGGTTCTAAAAGAGTGACATCATAACGATGAGATTAAGAAATGGATTGTTTCTGGTTGGACACCACTGAAGGCTTAGGGGTGAAATGTATGGCCCAATTTCATGTCAATCACTGAGAATAACTTTACCATATCAATGATTACACACATTTTTTTAGGTTTATATACAACATCTGCCATACAAGTATAAAGGAACTGTTACTATAGCAACGACAATGTAACAGAACATTGGATTTCTGATATAGATCTGTTGTGTAGGACTTGATGTTGATATCCCTTGATGCATACTTGAGGCACCGATGAGACTCTGTGGGATGGTCTATTCAGTGGTGGCACCCTCTGCCACACTACTCCTGAGTCCTTCCTTCTCCTGAGGTTGCTCCTTCTCAAAATCAGTATACTAAGGCACCGCTAAGACTCTGTGGGATGGTCCACTGAGTGATGGCACCCTTTGGGTTGTCAAGTGGGCGCACTCCTTCATGGGTGTTTCGCTGATAGGCCCACGACACCTCCAGAGGGTTCAGCAGTGAATCCCAGCGTCCCAGGTTCACTCCCTAGATGCCATCAACTCACTTAAAGACCCAGGCGGAGTCTTTTCTCTTCACCCACAGCCACTGGCTTCCCTTTCCACAGCTGCAGAGAGGTCTTTGACCGCCTGCTGGTGGGCCTTTCCTCGTACTCCCATCTCCCTGAGTAGCCTGGATGTTGTGGTGGCTACGAACCCTCTGCAACCTACTTTCGCTGGGCGTAACTTTACATTCCAGCCTTGTTGTTGTGCATCGGCTGCAAGTTCAGCGTACCTCAGCCTTTTCCGTTCATAGGCCTCCTCCACTGCACCCTCCCAGGGAACGGTGAGCTCGATGATGTAGACAAGCTTGAGCGAGGCTGACCACAGAACAAGGTCTGGTCGCAGGTTGGTGGCTGCAATTTCAGCTGGGAAGCATAGTTTCTTATTCAAGTCTGCCAGCAGCTTCCAGTCCCGTGCTCTACCCAGATGACCAGAGTCTGATCTTATGGTGGTGAGGTTGGTTTGACCCTCACCCTCCTGAAAAAATGGTGTTGGCTGCCACTGGGATGATTGGGGAGGAAGGGCATTCACACTTGTCCGTCGATTTTCCAAAACTGCAGCAAGACACTTCAGCACCTGGTTGTGCCGCCAGGTGTAACGGCCTTGGGTAAGGCTGGTCTTGCATCCCACTAAGATGTGCTTCAGTGTTGCTAGACTTGGGCATAGAGGGCACGTGGGGTTCTCGGCATACCATTGGCTTAGGTTTGCGGGAGAAGGCAGGACATCGTAGGCAGCCCTGATGGTAAAGCTCGCCCTGAATGTCTCCATTTCCCACAGCTCTTTCCAGGAGATATTCCTTTTCCTCTGATATAGAAAATAAATTGACACGTCCTGATCAATCAGAATCTAGAAAATTGACAGTTTTTTAAGTCCATCTCATACTAATGGTCTTCCTCCTTGAAGATGATTAATTACAGATTTTCCAGGAATGTAATGGGGTAAATCTTACTCAAGCGATGACCACATGACTGCTGTCAAGATGAGGAACGCAAGATGAGGAACGCTTACAACATACAGCATCTTACAACATATTCATGGATACATTCATATCTACTCTTTTGTCTGGTGTGTCAAATAAACCTTTATATCCTGTTTATTTCACTTTTAGAACTGAGTCTGTACTGTTCTGTATATTTGAGGAATTCGAGCATGGTTGCAGGGTTGAGGGAAAATAGTCAGTGCTTAAGATGATGGACTTCTGATTGGAGATCAAATCCCAGCACCACCAGCTGTATAAATAAAAACAGTAAGATAAAAAGAACAGCAAGAATAAGAACAAGAACTTTAAGACCATTGAGGAGGAGAAGAACAAAAGCATTGACAATTCAGACTCATTTTCGAGTTAAACTTCAGTAACACCCTCTAGTCATTTATATTTTAGATTGTTTTAATAAAAAATAATCATGAATATGAACACTATGTCATGCAAGAATTTTTTTTTATCTAATATAATTTTTTTTTATAATAGCTGTTCAACAGGTATAGAATCCAGTCATTAGTGTTGCACAAGTCAGTGCACTCTTAGTGCAGGTCTCAAGCCAGGATAAATGTGGAGGTTTGTGTTATGAAGGACATCCAGCGTAAAACATGCGCCAAATCAAATATGCGGGTCACGAAAGAGAATTTCATACCAGATCGGTCGAGGCCCGGGTTACCAACAACCACCACAGGTATCGTTAACAACAGAGTACTGGTGGAAATTGGGCTACTGTTGGCTGAAGGAGGAGAAGAAGAGGAGGAAGACGTCTACAGAGACAGCAGGGAAAGGAGAAGTGGAGGAGAGAGGAGGTTCGGGTTGGTACTTTAAATGTTGGTACTATGACTGGTAAAGGGAGAGAGGGAGCTGATATGATGGAGAGGAGAAAGGTAGAGATGTTGTGTGTTCAGGAAACCAAGTGGAAAAAGAGTAAGACCAGGAACATTGGAGGTGTTCAAACTGTTCTATCATGGTGTGGATGGAAAGAGAAATGGTGTAGGGGTGATTCTAAAGGAAGAAAGAGGTTGGAGGAACAGAAATGGGATCAACAGAGTGGAGAGAAAAGTAGGCAGGAGTACAAAGAGCAGCAGGTAAATAAGGATGTGGCGAAAGCCAAGGAAAAGGCATATGAGATAGATGAGGAAAAGGAAAATGAGAGAGAGAAGGTTGGGTGGTGTGGAGTTAGTAAAGCAGGAAGTGGATAGTATTAGTAAGGAGAAAGTGAGAGCAGCGATTAAGAGGATGAAGAGTGGAAAGTCGGTTGGACCAGATGACATACATACAAGCGTGGGGATGTTTAGGATAGATGCAGTGGAGTTTTTAATCAGATTGTGTAACAAGGTTTTGGAAGGTGAGAAGATGCCTGAGGAATGGAGAAGGAGTGTGCTGGTACTGATCTTTAAGTATAAGGGAGATGTGCAGACCTGCAGTAACTACAGGGGAATAAAGTTGATCAGTCACACCATGAAGTTATGGGAAAGAGTAGTGGAAGCCAGGCTGAGAGAAGAGGTGACCATCTGTGAGCAGCAGTATGGTTTCATGCCGAGGAAGAGCACCACAGATGCATTATTTGCTTTGAGAATGTTGATCGAGAAGTATAGAGAAGGACAGAACGAGTTGCATTGTGTATTTGTGGATTTAGAGAAGGCTCTGAGAAGGTATTGTATGAGGAAGTCTGGTGTGTCAGAGAAGTATGTGAGGGTGGTGCAGGACATGTATGACGACAGTGTGACAGCAGTGAAGTGTGCAGTAGGACTACAGACTGGTTTAAGGTGGAGGTTGGACTGCATCAAGGATCGGCTCTGAGCCCTTTCCTGTTTGCAGTGGTGATGACAGGTTGAAGGACGAGGTCAGACAGGAGTCTCCGTGGACTATAATGTTTGTGGATGATATTGTGATTTGTGGTGAGAGTAGGGAGCAGGTTGAGAAGAGCCTGAAGAGGTGGAGATACACGCTGGAGAGAAGGGGAATAAAAGTCAGTAGGAGTAAGACAAAGTACATGTGTGTGAATGAGAGCGAGGGCAGTGGAGGGGTGCGGTTCCAGGGAGAAGAGGTGGAGAAGGTTGAGGAGTTCAGGTACCTGGGGTCAACAGTGTAAAGTAATGGAGAGTGTGTTAGAGAAGTGAAGAAAAGAGTGCAGGCAGGGTGGAGTGGGTGGAGAAGAGTGATAGCAGGAGTGATTTTTGATAGAAGAGTATCTGTGAGCGTGAAAGGAAAAGTTTATAGGACTGTGGTGAGACCTGAGATGTTGTATAGTTTAGAGACAGTGGCATTGAGTAAAAGACAGGAAGTGGAGCTGGAGGTAGCAGAGCTGAAGATGTTGAGGTTTTCGTTGGGAGTGACGACGATGGACAGGATTAGAAACGAGTTTATTAGAGGGACAGCGCATGTAGGACGTTTTGGAGACAAGGTGAGGGAGGTAAGATTGAGATGGTTTGGACATGTGCAGAGGAGGGACATGATATATATTTTTAGAAGAATGCTGAGAATGGAGACACCAGGAAGGAGGAAAAGAGGAAGATCAAGGAGGAGGTTTATGGATGTGGTGAGGGAAGACATGCAGGTAGTTGGTGTGAAAGAGACAGATGTAGAGGACAGGGGGGTATGGAGACGGATGATCTGCTGTGGAGACCCCTAATGGGAGAAGGCCTAAAGAAGAAGAAGATGTACAACAGGTATCGCATTAATGCATCCATTTGATCCTGCGATTACAATAAATAATTAGTAATTAATAATAAAAATATAAACAATAAAAACAACAAAAATGACAGCAACAATAAAAATTAATAAATTATATATTTATAATATTATATATAATAATAGTCAATAAAATAAATAAATGATTTAAATGCATGTTTACTTATTTATTAAAATTTAATTACTTTTATATTTTTTAAGGTTTCAAATTTTGGACTAAACAGATTTATTTTTCAATATTTTATTGTAGATAATATAAAAAAGAATAATATTATTGTCTTATAAATAATTTCAACCGAATGCTTTAAAGAGTTTAAAGTTGCCAAATTGTGAGAAAATATGATTTTAATATATATATTTTTATTAAAATTCAGCAGTTCACTGGGACAAAATGATTTGACGAAACTAAGATCACGTGATTACGCCTCCGCCTCTGCGGCTTGACCAATCATCATCAGGCGTTCGGTACCCGGACACTGTGATTGGTTGGTTGCTGAATTTACACACGTCCGTGTTAAAGGGGTAACCGGCACATAGGGTTTCATCAGCAGCGGATCTCAGGAACCCTCAGGAACCCGTACATCTCCGACTCGGACTGAGCTACACGTTTATCTCCACATGGCTTCACAGAGCAGTGAGATGTCTGGATTCTGCCCTGAGTTCCGGTCTTTCGCCACGGACGCGATTCACGCCGGCCAGGAACCCGAGCAGTGGAGCTCCATGGCGGTGGTGCCTCCGATTTCACTGTCCACCACCTTCAAACAGTTCGGTCCTGGAAAACACGCGGTGAGCCCCCAACCCCGCCGTCTCACTCATTCACTCACTCACACACACACACACACACACACACACACACACACACACACACGTCTTGTGTTAATAACGTGTCCACAATGACGTGCTGACGTGTTACAAAAGGTGTTAAATAATGTTTAATAGCCACTTCAAAGTAATGAGCGTAACTCATAATGATTAATAGATAGATAGATAGATAGATAGATAGATAGATAGATAGTTCGGTGGATAATGAACACTTTAAATATTAAGTTGAATTTAGAATAAAATAGGTTGTCTAAAATCAGTCTATAAATTCAACGATGTGTACTATATGGTAAAAATGTTTATTTTCGGAGATTCATTATCGTTTTAATACGTACAGCATACATCTGAGCATTTGTATCGCACACAGGTCCAGCAATGATCGCTTAGTAATGCTGGGATTTAAACTAACAACCTTCCAATCCAAAGTCCAACATCTCAACCACTCTACCAATCCCGAGGCCTTAAACAAACCTGAACGTGTAAAGGAAGGAACGATATTCAAAGACCCCAGTTCTAGGTACCAACAAAGAGCCTGCACCATTTGAACAATGTAGGCAAAGTGGTGGATCACAATGTCACATGATTCAATTCAGTTCTTCATATATCAGAAGTAGTATTTTATGAATGAACTAGTTTTTTTGCATCATTTATTAACATTATATTTCCTACGTAGCAATAATTCCAAGATAAAAGAAAGCAAGCCGAGTAAAATTATCTACGTGAGCTTTTAATGATTGATGGGATTCAATAGTCACACCAAGGTCTTTCACTGCTGCACATGATGAGACAGAAATGTCATTCAGGGAAACATACAACTGCAATGATTACTTCAATTAAACTCAGGGTTACAGCAGGTGAACTTCAAAACCGGATCTAACTGGAAAGTTTGTCTGTGCCAAGAAATCAGTCACCAATGATATGCGGATGCGAATAAGGAAACGTTGCATAACACATCAAAATATAACAGAGACTAAAGCACATTAAAGTAAATGCCAGTTACAAAACATAAAGTCACAGATCTGAAATAAGTCATAGTTATGAGATGTAAAGTCACAGATGTGAAATTACGTTGCAAGTGACAGTTGTGAAATATAGTCATAGTTACATGATGTAAAGTCACAATTGTGAAATGAAGTCGTAGTTTGAAATGTTAAGTAACAGATTTTAAATGTTTAGTCCAAGTTCGAGATGTAAAATCACATTTGTGATATTTAAAGTTATAACTACAAGATCACAGGTGTTATATTAAGTGATAGTTACGAGATGTAAAGTCACAGTTGTAACGTCACAGTTGTAGCTACGAGATGTAAAGTCACAGTTGTAGCTACGAGATGTAAAGTCACAGTTGTAGCTACGAGATGTAATGTCACAGTTGTAGCTACGAGATGTAACGTCACAGTTGTAGCTACGAGATGTAACGTCACAGTTGTAGCTACGAGATGTAAAGTCACAGTTGTAGCTACGAGATGTAACGTCACAGTTGTAGCTACGAGATGTAACGTCACAGTTGTAGCTACGAGATGTAAAGTCACAGTTGTAGCTGCGAGATGTAAAGTCACAGTTGTAAAGTCACAGTTGTAGCTAGATGTAAAGTCACAGTTGTAAAGTCACAGTTGTAGCTACGAGATGTAAAGTCACAGTTGTAGCTACGAGATGTAAAGTCACAGTTGTAGCTACGAGATGTAAAGTCACAGTTGTAAAGTCACAGTTGTAGCTACGAGATGTAAGTCACAGTTGTAGCTACGAGATGTAAAGTCACAGTTGTAGCTACGAGATGTAAAGTCACAGTTGTAAAGTCACAGTTGTAGCTACGAGATGTAAAGTCACAGTTGTAGCTACGAGATGTAAAGTCACAGTTGTAAAGTCACAGTTGTAGCTACGAGATGTAAAGTCACAGTTGTAAAGTCACAGTTGTAGCTACGAGATGTAAAGTCACAGTTGTAAAGTCACAGTTGTAGCTACGAGATGTAAAGTCACAGTTGTAGCTACGAGATGTAAAGTCACAGTTGTAGCTATGAGATGTAAAGTCACAGTTGTAGCTACAAGATGTAACGTCACAGTTATAGCTACGAGATGTAAAGTCACAGTTGTAGCTACGAGATGTAAAGTCACAGTTGTAAAGTCACAGTTGTAGCTACGAGATGTAAAGTCACAGTTGTAGCTACGAGATGTAACGTCACAGTTGTAGCTACGAGATGTAAAGTCACAGTTGTAGCTACGATGTAAAGTCACAGTTGTAAAGTCACAGTTGTAGCTACGAGATGTAAAGTCACAGTTGTAAAGTCACAGTTGTAGCTACGAGATGTAAAGTCACAGTTGTAGCTACGAGATGTAAAGTCACAGTTGTAAAGTCACAGTTGTAGCTACGAGATGTAAAGTCACAGTTGTAGCTACGAGATGTAAAGTCACAGTTGTAAAGTCACAGTTGTAGCTACGAGATGTAAAGTCACAGTTGTAGCTACGAGATGTAAAGTCACAGTTGTAGCTACGAGATGTAAAGTCACAGTTGTAAAGTCACAGTTGTAGCTACGAGATGTAAAGTCACAGTTGTAAAGTCACAGTTGCAGCTACGAGATGTAACGTCACAGCTACGAGATGTAACGTCACAGTTGTAGCTACGAGATGTAAAGTCACAGTTGTAGCTACGAGATGTAAAGTCACAGTTGTAAAGTCACAGTTGTAGCTACGAGATGTAAAGTCACAGTTGTAGCTACGAGATGTAAAGTCACAGTTGTAGCTACGAGATGTAAAGTCACAGTTGTAAAGTCACAGTTGTAGCTACGATGTAAAGTCACAGTTGTAAAGTCACAGTTGCAGCTACGAGATGTAACGTCACAGCTACGAGATGTAACGTCACAGTTGTAGCTACGAGATGTAAAGTCACAGTTGTAGCTCCAAGATGTAAAGTCACAGTTGTAAAGTCACAGTTGTAGCTACGAGATGTAAAGTCACAGTTGTAGCTACGAGATGTAAAGTCACAGTTGTAGCTACGAGATGTAACGTCACAGTTGTAAAGTCACAGTTGTAGCTACGAGATGTAAAGTCACAGTTGTAAAGTCACAGTTGCAGCTACGAGATGTAACGTCACAGCTACGAGATGTAAAGTCACAGTTGTAAAGTCACAGTTGTAGCTACGAGATGTAAAGTCACAGTTGTAAAGTCACAGTTGTAGCTACAAGATGTAAAGTCACAGTTGTAAAGTCACAGTTGTAGCTACGAGATGTAAAGTCACAGTTGTAGCTACGAGATGTAAAGTCACAGTTGTAAAGTCACAGTTGTAGCTACAAGATGTAAAGTCACAGTTGTAAAGTCACAGTTGTAGCTACGAGATGTAAAGTCACAGTTGTAGCTACAAGATGTAACGTCACAGTTGTAGCTACGAGATGTTAAGTCACAGTTGTAACTACAGATGTAAAGTCACAGTTGTAGCTCCAAGATGTAAAGTCACAGTTGTAAAGTCACAGTTGTAGCTACGAGATGTAAAGTCACAGTTGTAGCTACGATGTAAAGTCACAGTTGTAGCTACGAGATGTAAAGTCACAGTTGTAAAGTCACAGTTGTAGCTACGAGATGTAAAGTCACAGTTGTAGCTACGAGATGTAAAGTCACAGTTTTAGCTACGAGATGTAACGTCACAGTTGTAGCTACGAGATGTAACGTCACAGTTGTAGCTACGAGATGTAACGTCACAGTTGTAGCTACGAGATGTAACGTCACAGTTGTAGCTACGAGATGTAAAGTCACAGTTGTAGCTACGAGATGTAACGTCACAGTTGTAGCTACGAGATGTAAAGTCACAGTTGTAGCTACGAGATGTAAAGTCACAGTTGTAGCTACGAGATGTAACGTCACAGTTGTAGCTACGAGATGTAAAGTCACAGTTGTAGCTACGAGATGTAAAGTCACAGTTTTAGCTACGAGATGTAACGTCACAGTTGTAGCTACGAGATGTAACGTCACAGTTGTAGCTACGAGATGTAACGTCACAGTTGTAGCTACGAGATGTAACGTCACAGTTGTAGCTAGATGTAAAGTCACAGTTGTAGCTACGAGATGTAAAGTCACAGTTGTAGCTACGAGATGTAAAGTCACAGTTGTAGCTACGAGATGTAAAGTCACAGTTGTAGCTACGAGATGTAAAGTCACAGTTGTAAAGTCACAGTTGTAGCTACAAGATGTAAAGTCACAGTTGTAAAGTCACAGTTGTAGCTACGAGATGTAAAGTCACAGTTGTAGCTACGAGATGTAAAGTCACAGTTGTAGCTACGAGATGTAAAGTCACAGTTGTAAAGTCACAGTTGTAGCTACGAGATGTAAAGTCACAGTTGTAAAGTCACAGTTGTAGCTACGAGATGTAAAGTCACAGTTGTAGCTACGAGATGTAAAGTCACAGTTGTAAAGTCACAGTTGTAGGTACGAGATGTAAAGTCACAGTTGTAGCTACGAGATGTAAAGTCACAGTTGTAGGTACGAGATGTAAAGTCACAGTTGTAGCTACGAGATGTAAAGTCACAGTTGTAGCTACGAGATGTAACGTCACAGTTGTAAAGTCACAGTTGTAAAGTCACAGTTGTAGCTATGAGATGTAAAGTCACAGTTGTAGCTACAAGATGTAACGTCACAGTTGTAGCTACGAGATGTTAAGTCACAGTTGTAACTACAGATGTAAAGTCACAGTTGTAGCTCCAAGATGTAAAGTCACAGTTGTAAAGTCACAGTTGTAGCTACGAGATGTAAAGTCACAGTTATAGCTACGAGATGTAAAGTCACAGTTGTAGCTACGAGATGTAAAGTCACAGTTGTAAAGTCACAGTTGTAGCTACGAGATGTAAAGTCACAGTTATAGCTACGAGATGTAAAGTTACAGTTGTAGCTACGAGATGTAAAGTCACAGTTGTAAAGTCACAGTTGTAGCTACGAGATGTAAAGTCACAGTTGTAAAGTCACAGTTGTAGCTACGAGATGTAAAGTCACGGTTGTGAAATGAAGTCGTAGTTTGTAAAGTAACAGATTTGAAATGCTTAGTCCAAGTTCGAGATGTAAAATCACATTTTTGATATCTAAAGTTATAACTACAAGATATAAAGTCACAGTTGTGAAATAAATCACACTCATGAGATGTAATGTCACGAAGGTAAATATATTAATACATAGTTGAGATATAAAGTCACAATTGTGAAATAAGTAATAATTATGAAATGTAAAGTAATAGCTATGCAATTTTTAGTCAAAGTTATGAGATGTAATGTCACAGTTGTAGCTACGAGATGTAAAGTCACAGTTGTAAAAACAGTAGGTTCCAGACACGAGATGCAAAGTCCCAGATGTTATATTAAGTGATAGTTACAAGATGTAAAGTCACAGTTGTTGCTATGAGATGTAAAGTTGCAATTGTGAAATAACTCGCAATTACGAGATGTAATGTCACAAATGTGACGAGATGTAAAGTAACAGATGTGAAATAAGTTGTAGTTACAAGATCTAAAGTCACAATTGTGAAATAAGTCTTTGACCTGTTGTTGTAAAATATTAACAAAACCTTTTTCATACTTTAACCCACTATATTTCCCCCGAACCTTCACCTTAATAACTTTATTACTTTATAAAATATAGATTTTTGGTACAGACGTGCGCACACACACACACACACACACACACACACACACACACACACACACACACACACACACACACACACACACACACACAGTGTAAGCCAGTATGCCAGTGTAGAAATCCAACTGTCTTTAAAGTTGTTTTTGAGTGAAACGTAATCACATGGAAAAGAGGAAACTTCTAAAAATATAAAAACAAACTGAATTAAACAAATGTAAATTAAATTAAATTAAAATTGTAAATGTAAAAATGTAAATTAAATTAAACAAAATAAAAATGTAAAAATAAATAAATAAATAAATAAAAATCACTTAAAAAATAAACAAAATGAATTTATCAGAAATATTAAAAGCAATATTAAAATAAATTAAAATTAAAATATAAAATAATTAAAAATAATAGTATAATGTCTAATAAATTCAAAAAATATTTCCTGTATTTTACTCAAAATTGTGTGTGTGTGTGTGTGTGTGTGTGTGTGTGTGTGTGTGTGTGTGTGTAATTGCAGGGTTTTGAGTACAGTCGCAGTGGGAATCCCACACGGAACTGTCTGGAAAAAGCCGTGGCCGCACTGGATGGAGCTCGACACTGTAATGTACTTTTATTTTCCAGAATGTTCCCCAGGGTTTTAGGGTCAGGAGAGGAATAACGTTAAATTCTCCAAATTGTTATTTATGAATATATATTGTTTAAAAATGTTTTTATTTTGTTTAGCAGCACTGTCTTAAAATCTACACTGTGTGCCAAAAGTATTGGGACGCCCGACTTTTCCAGCCGTATGTGGTTCTTCCCAAAACTGTTGCCACAGAGTTGAAGGCAGACTATTTTTGTAGCATGAAATTTACCTTTCGCTTGAACTACGAGACCCAGACCTGCTCCAGCATGACACTGCCCCTGTGCTACATGAAGATCTGCTTTCCATGCAGTCAGCATTCTTGTTCATCCCAAAGGTGTTCAATATGGTTGGAGTTCTATAGCAGGAGATCTTCCACTCTACTACTGAGTGCACAAAGCTCAAGCCCAGCTCTATAAAGATCTGCTTTCCATGGGTTGGAGTGGAAGATCTCCTGCTGTCTCTAACCCTGTTGAACACCTTGCCCATACATCCGTTACATCCCTAATATCTCTTATGCTGAAAGCTTTTTCCTGATTGGTCATCAGCCATCTTAGGGTGACTTTTAAAGGTCAAGAAATTCGATGAGTTATCACATAATCACATTTTAATAATAAATCTATTAAACAAACCGCTTTATTCCGGACCAGGTGTTGCTCTGGCGTCTGGATTAGCCGCTACGACGACCATCGTGCACATGCTGAAGACCGGCGATGGGATCGTGTGCATGAACGACGTCTACGGAGGTAAATCTGTGCACTGCTTCACACAGTCGAACACTGCAGGTCCAGGAGGAGGACGTGACTGAAAATGAGATCTCATATCTTTCAGGAACCAATCGGTATTTTAAAAGGATCGCTGCGGAGATCGGCTATGACGTCTCCTTCGCTGACTGCACCAAGCTGGAGGTGTTAAAAGCAGCCCTCAAACCCAACACGAAGGTTTGCTGAGTTTTATCTTCTTTTTTTATTTTTGCAATTAAAAATCCCAGTGAAGAAAATAAACCTGTCGCTTTTCTGGTCCATGTAGCTGTTGTGGATTGAAACTCCAACCAATCCGATGATGAAGGTTGTGGACATTAAAGCCTGCTCAGAAATCGCACATGCGCACAACAAGGACATTATTGTGGTCGTGGACAACACCTTCATGTCCGCGTACTTCCAGGTATGGGTAATGACCAGGTATTAACACTAGGGGGTAGTGTTTAGTCTTTCACAAATGTTTTGTTCATTTTGAACAAGTCTTTAATGTGCGTCTCAAAGAGTCGTTCGTTTTCTACTGGACGCACACGAGCAGAGCATTGCCCAGAGTCTAAGGAACATTTTGAACAAATTTGTGTTCTACCAACACTTTAGCGCCACCGTTGGTTGACATTTGTATTTATAATCTAAATATATATGAGTACATTATAAAACTGTTCTTTTTTGTTTTTTGTCTTTTCTTGCAAAGTTAAAAACAAATCTGGTACAAATTGTCTTCAGACCAACTTGGACCAAAGCTATCAAAAGAATTTAGATTACTATAAAATGTTTGCCTGTACACAACCAAGAAACTAAACACAGCTGCCAAACAGGACATGAGGTTGTATCTCGGCAACAATTTTGCACACTGACACAAAATTTGGTAGACATCTTCAAATCCAGGATCAGGGAGAGACCCGGGATCGGGGAGGGACCCAGGGTCGGGGAGAGATCCAGGGTCAGGGAGAGATCGAGAGATCCAGGGTCAGGGAGAAATTGAGAGATCCAGGGTCAGGGAGAGATTGAGAGATCCAGGGTCAGGGAGAGATCCAGGGTCAGGGAGAGATTGAGAGATCCAGGGTCAGGGAGAGATCCAGGGTCAGGGAGAGATTGAGAGATCCAGGGTCAGGGAGAGATCCAGGGTCAGGGAGAGATTGAGAGATCCAGGGTCAGGGAGAGATCCAGGGTCAGGGAGAGATTGAGAGATCCAGGGTCAGGGAGAGATCCAGGGTCAGGGAGAGATCCAGGGTCAGGGAGAGATTGAGAGATCCAGGGTCAGGGAGAGATCCAGGGTCAGGGAGAGATTGAGAGATCCAGGGTCAGGGAGAGATCCAGGGTCAGGGAGAGATTGAGAGATCCAGGGTCAGGGAGAGATCCAGGGTTGGGGAGAGATTGAGAGATCCAGGGTCAGGGAGAGATCCAGGGTCAGGGAGAGATTGAGAGATCCAGGGTCAGGGAGAGATCCAGGGTCAGGGAGAGATTGAGAGATCCAGGGTCAGGGAGAGATCCAGGGTTGGGGAGAGATCGAGAGATCCAGGGTTGGGGAGAGATCGAGGGTCGGGGAGAGATCCAGGGTCGGGGAGAGATCCAGGGTCAGAGAGAGATCAAGAAATCCAGGGTCAGAGAGAGATCCAGGTTCAGGGAGAGCTTAAGAGATTCAGGGTCAGGGAGAGAAAAAAAACACATTCAAGTATGAAGTTCTTAAATATTCCTATTTGGTTACTGCAGTATTACGTCTCATCATTTTGATAAATCTTCTCAAGGTTTTTTTAGAATTCTTCTTCTATCTGATGAAATGAGCCTCTTATCTCATATGCCTTCCTTCATTTCACTTTTATTATTAATCCCATCACTTTATTTTAACTCTAAAAAATAAAACGTCTCATTCTTTGCCCTGAACTATTTTGGTGATCTTTGCTGTGCCTACAGCGCCCCCTGGCCCTGGGAGCAGACTTGTGCATGTACTCGGCCACAAAGTACATGAACGGTGAGTATCTTCTCAAAAATCATCTTAAAGCTACCAGTGAAACAGTTTTGGAGGATTATTTTAGCTCAGGATATTAATGATCTAACCCGTGTTGTGTTTTATTTTAGGGCACAGTGACGTCGTCATGGGGCTGATTTCTGTGAACAGTGAAACCCTGTATGAAAAACTGAAATATTTGCAGAATGGTGAGGATTAATGAGATCCTGCTTCATCCAGTTGAGCTGTAAACATATACATTATATGGCCAAAAGTATTGGGACACCCGCCCTTTCCAGACGTATCTGTTTTTTTTTTTTTCCTGAACACAATTGTATTGGATGCATGAAGTTTTATCTTTACTTGAACTAGGAGACCCCAAACCTGCTCCAGCACCACACCAAGTGCACAAATCTGCTAGAGCTGCTATAGAGCTCCAACCCTGTTAAACTGAATAAATGTGA
Organism: Silurus meridionalis; assembly: GCF_014805685.1. Taxonomy (NCBI): domain Eukaryota; kingdom Metazoa; phylum Chordata; class Actinopteri; order Siluriformes; family Siluridae; genus Silurus; species Silurus meridionalis. The sequence goes on along the minus strand of NC_060884.1, from coordinate 33,325,023 downwards.
ACACTGACTCTGTGGTTCAGGTTCTGAGTTACTGATTGGAAGTTTGGGGGTTCAAGCCTCGGAATTGTCAAGCTGGCATTCCTAGGGCCCCTGAGCAAGGCCCTTAACCCTCTGTGCTCCAAGGGTGCTGTATTATGTGTTCTTTCTTTCTTTCTTTCTTTCTTTCTTTCTTTCTTTCTTTCTTTCTTTCTTTCTTTCTCTTTTTTTTGTCTGTCTCTTTCTTTCTTTCTTTCTTTCTTTCTTTCTTTCTGTCTTTCTTTCTGTCTTTTGTCTTTCTTTCTTTCACTTTTTGTCTTTCTTTCTTTCTTTCTTTCTTTCTTTCTTTCTTTCTTTCTTTCTTTCTTTCTTTCTTTCTTTCTTTCTTTCTTTCTTTCTTTCTTTCTTTTTTTGTCTTTCTTTCTTTCTTTCTTTCTTTCTTTCTTTCTTTCTTTCTTTCTTGTCTTTCTTTCTTTTTTTGTCTTTCTTTCTTTCTTTCTTTCTTTCTTTCTTTCTTTCTTTCTTTCTTTCTTTCTTTCTTTCTTTCTTTCTCTCTCTTTTGTCTTTCTTTCTTTCTATTTTTGTCTTTCTTTCTTTCTCTTTCTTTCTTTCTTTTGTTTCTTTTTCTTTCTATCTGTCTGTCTGTTTGTCTGTCTGGTTTTTTTCCCCCCTTTCCATCCTTCCATCCTCCCCCCATTTCCCTCCCAGAAAATTGGAGCGTATGATAACAGCAAATGGGGACTAAAGATGGAATGGGATGCAGATCTTATGGTCAGATGTCCACAAACACGTTCCGATACCATATGAGTCTTCAGTGTCAGGAGTCTCCAGTGTGTCTTTAGGACAGAAGCACTTACATACACTCTCATCACAGCTCTAGGTGCCGTCCCGTCCCCGTTCGACTGCTACTTGTGTAATCGTGGACTGAAGACGTTGTCCCTGAGAATGAAGCAGCACTTCAGGAACGCGCTGGCTGTGGCGAAGTTTCTCGAGGCTGATTGCAGGGTGGAGAAAGTGCTTTTCCCAGGTATCTAAAACTGTTGTTGTTTAAAATACAAAAAAAAAACAAGGAAAAATCAATGCAGGGCCTTTTAGGACTTAAACCTGGCCTGAAGACTCCTAGTCATGGTGTGTTATAGGTTTATACCCACTAGGGGGCACTAATGTATCCAAGAACACAGTCCTGTACAAAAAAAATATTATAATGAAGAATGACTAATTATAGTACATTTTAAATGAATATTGGATTCTCTTATTTTCTTTTTCTGACAGGTCTACCGTCTCACCCCCAGTACGAGCTGACGAAGAAGCAGTGCACAGGATGTCCTGGGATGATCACCTTCTACATTAAAGGCAAACTGGAACACGCCACTACGTTCCTCAACAACCTCAAGGTAATTAGAGACAAGGCAGTTTGAGAATGTACCATCGCTGAGGGGGAGGGGGGGGGGATTATTTTCGGCAGCTCTCAGGATCTCATTCCTGAGTGTGTAGCATTGTTTTAAGTAGGAATTTCCCATAAAGGTCTCTTTATACAGGTTGTAAATAAACCTCCTACATAATTGCCATTCTTCTGTCTTTGAACCATCTCTGTATATTCTCTTATTTCTCCAGTTGTTTGCTCTCGCTGAAAGTCTCGGAGGCTATGAGAGTCTGGCTGAGCACCCGTAAGTACCTTCAAGCTCTTCCTGCAAGAACAATTCAAACTTTTTCTTCTAGTATCTTTTAATCTCAAGTTTCCGTAACAGTAGCAAGAACCAAGATTGATCTCGATTTTACTCAACACCGAATGATTGGTCCTTGTATGAAGCCTCACCCCTTTCCTTTTCCGTCTCCTTCTCCTTGTCTTCTCCTTGTCTTCTCCTTCTTTTCTCCTTGTCTTCTTCTTGTCTTCTTCTTCTCCTTGTCTCACATCCCGTGGTTGTTGTGTCTCTGCACTCGTCTCCCTGCAGCAGTGAGCAGTAATGAAGTAAATCTTATGCTTTACTGTTCTGAAGCTTTTTTACTGCGTATCTGTAATTTACTCGTCTTTTACTTCAACTTCATTTCAAAGTAATATATCTCACTTTTATCTCCAAATCAGTCAAGATTCTTCTTTCCTTCCTTCTGGTCTTCCTTCCTTCCATCCTTCTTTCGCACTTTCCTTCCTGCTTTCTTTCTTTCTTTCTTTCTTTCTTTCTTTCTTTCTTTCTTTCTTTCTTTCTTTCTTTCTTTCTTTCTTTCTTTCTTTCTTTCTTTTTCTTTCATCCCCTCTGTCTTTTCTTTTTTAATATACTTTCTTTCTCTCTCTTCCTTCCCTGCTTTCTGCTTCCACTGTTCTTCGTGACTTCTTTAACTACATGTTTGTATATTGTGAGCAGTACTGAGAAGAGAGGAGAGAAGAGAGATGAGATGAGAGATGAGAAGAGAGATGAGAGATGAGAAGAGAGATGAGAGATGAGAAGAGAGATGAGAGATGAGAAGAGAAGAGAGAGATGAGAAGGGGGTGAGAGATGAGAAGAGAGGTGAGAGATGAGAGAAGGGAGATGAGATGAGAAGAGGCATGAGAAGAGGCATGAGAAGAGGGATGAGAAGAGAGATGAGAAGAGAGATGAGAAGAGAGATGAGAAGAGAGATGAGAGTGAAGTGACTGAGTGTATCTTTAATACTAAAGCAGTATAAAGCTTAAGGTGTCACAAGGGGGCACTAACTATTGCACAATCCATCATTGTAAGCATCATAAATCATCAAAGCAAAGCAGCAGTCATTATGTGTTTAGTGTGTTGGATATTGTACTCAGGGGACGAAAGTCTTAAAATATTAAACATTAACACTGATTTCTGAGTGCTTACGGTCAGTAGTGTGTGTGTGTGTGTGTGTGTGTGTGTGTGTGTGTGTGTGTTTGAACTGTGTGTCGTATATTTAATTTTGGTTGCTGCTTATCACATGCGCCTGCTCGCCTTATCAAGAGCTCTAATAACGAAACGACTTTGCTCGTCCAATCAAATTCATCCGAGCCCGGAGGCTCTGGTTAACGGGTTTATCCGGAGATAAATAATCTCACGTGGGCAGTATGTCACGTTAATCACGTGATTTTGTTCTCAGGGCGATCATGACCCACGCCTCGGTGTCAGAAGAGCAGAGGATGGAGCTGGGAATCACAGACACACTGATCCGTCTCTCTGTGGGACTGGAGGACGAGGAGGACATTATCGCAGACCTGGATCAAGCTCTTGGTGCAGCTGTAGCGCGCACACACACACACACACACACACACACACACACACACACACACACACATATCGAAGCCTGCTCTCGAGGTAATGATTAAACACGGGCCGTAATCTGTGTCTGGCCCCAACGTTACCGGAGGTCATGTGACTTTCTCAGGCCTGTGCTCATATTCATGCCACTTCTTTGAGGGATCTAATTGCAGGAACCTTCACATCAACACGTGGACATCAACCACAGTTTTACCTTCACGCACTTGTCCTAAAAACTATGGTTTCTATGGTAACGGACCGTTCACCTTTTCTTCCTGTCCACTTACATTTACAGCATTCGGGAGATTCGCTCTTCCCGTTCCACATGTAGTGACCATTTAATAACCACTCTTCTGAGAAAAAGAGTGAGGAAGAGAGAAAAGAAGAAAGAATGAATGAAAAGAATAGAAAGTGAGAAAGAAAGAAAGAATGAAGAAGGAATACAAGAAGGAAGAGATACAAGAAAGAAAGAATGAAAAAAAGAGAGAAATAAAAAAAAATTAATAAAATAAAGAAGGAAGACAAGAAAGAAAGAAAGAAACAAAGAAAGAAAGGAACAAAGAACACAAGAAAAGAAAAGTAAGAAAGAAAAGCGAAAAAAGAAAGAAAGAAAGGAAAATCAAGGAGAGAAAGAAAGAAATGCATGAAAGAAAGAAAATAAGGAACAAGATAAATAAATAAATAATAAAATAAAGAAGGAAGACAAGAAAGACAGAAAGGAAAGAATGAAAAGAAATGAAGTAAGGAAAGAAAAACAAAAGAAAATAGGTAGATAGAAAGAAAGCAAGAAAGATAGAAAGAAAAGGCAGCAAGGCAAGAAAGAATGAAAAGAAAGAAAGGGATGAAGTAAGGAAATAAAGAAAGAACAAAAGAATGTAGGTAGAAAGGAAGTAAAAAAAGAGGGAAGGAAGGATTACAAGAAAGAAAGAAAGAAAGAATGAAAAGAAGAGAGAAATAAAAAAATAAATAAATAAATAAAGAAGGAAGACAAGAAAGAAAGAAAGAATGAAAAGAAGAGAGAAAGAAAAGTAAGAAAAGAAAGAAAGAAAGAATGAACGAAGGAATACAAGAAGGAAGGGATACAAGAAAGAAAGAATGAAAAGAAGAGAGAAATAAAAAAAAATAAATAAAGAAGGAAGACAAGAAAGAAAGAAAGAATGAAAGGAAGGAAAGCGAGTATTAGGTGCTTTAGATGATCTCCATGGACAGTCCGGTGCTTGTTCTTCTGAAATCAGCAGTTCAGAACGCTGACTCATCAGATACGTCATTGGTGAACATGATGATGTGATAGTCGTGAGTCAGCAGTGTGAACAGCAGTGGAATGTACACACAGGAATGATGTTAAATGCTGAGTCGACAAACAGCACTTAAATCTGTCACTCCATCATAAAGAGAAGCTCAGCTGCAGCACCGAACCTTCTGACAGAATTCATCAATGATCATGGATTTAATCCATCTATGAGGAGACAGTGGGGGTCAGTGGTGGACCTGGAACAGTAGGTCCAGTAGTCTGATTGGTGGAGGTGTGTTTCATGAGCGATTATAGTTCCTACAAGCACATTGTGATGTTTCACTGTGGGTATCACTCTGCTCATCTGAGTTCATCACGTACATTTAAACCCTGAAGTCAAACAGTCAAAACTACAGTGTAGTGATGGGACGAGTTACAGATTCGCATCAGTGCATCGACATGAAGTTACTGTGAAGCATCGATTTAACAAAGTGTTCATCAGATACAAGTGTTCCACGTATTTTCTTCTGTGAAAAAAGTTTTTATTTATATTAAATTATTAGTAGATACTTTTATCATTTGGAAAGTAATTTGTGAGCGATATTTTACACGTAGGTGGATTTCTCCTCGTGTCTCGAGCGCGTTCTCTCAGCACCGCTGACGGAGACGTGTCCTGAGAGTCTGGAAAGAAAAGAATGTAGGAAAGAATACAGAAAAGAAAAAAAAGGTGGAAGGCAAGAAATTTAAGAAAGAAAAAGGGAAAAGAAAAAAAGGCAGGAAGGAAAGAAAGAAATGAAAAGAAGGCAGAAAAGAAAGAGCGATTGAAAGGGAAAGAACACAAGAAAGACAGAAAAGAAAAAGAAAAGAAGGCAGGAAGGCAAACAAGAACGCAAGAAAGAAAGACAAAAAAGGAAAAGGCAAGAAATCAAGAACGAAAGAAGGAACGAAGGAAAAGAAAAGAAGGCAGTAAGGCAAACAAGAAAGAAAGAAAAAGACTGAAAGGAAAAGAAGACATGAAAGAAAGACAGAAAAGAAAAAAGAAAAAAAAAAAGCAGAAGAATGAATGAAAAGAAAGAGAAGGGAGGATTAGGTGCATGTACAAGTCATTGTGCGCTCGTTAGTCACGTGTTCAGGATCTTGTTCACGTATTAGTGAATCCTCCGTCCTGTCTGTCAGCTACAGCATCATGAACACACTGTAGTCTGTGGAACGCTTATTTAAGTGCGAGTGTTAGTTTGAAAAAGAAAACATCTTGGAAGACGTCCCGTGTCTTTGAGGACCTTCATGCTTCATGAGCTGCTGATTTGGGACTCAAATGTGGAGAAGACAATGTGCAGAACAAACGGGTCTACTTTTTTAAAATCAGGTGATTCGCATAACATTTGAACCCTGGAGGCAACGTAGGGTGTTAAAAAGGGAGTTAAATTCGAATATTACAAATAGTGTGTATGAAACACAGCCATAGTGTGTTGCTGAGGAACCGTCGCTTCTGCCAGCGCAAAATAACACACAATCTCCCCTCGCCTCGCCTCGTCTCGTCTCGCCTCAGGCTGCCTATTATCCGAGAGGCGCTTTTGTGTGAAATAAGGCAGAAGGATGTAGCAAGTAAGCAGAGCTCTGTGTGTGTGTGTGTGTGTGTGTGTGTGTGTGTGTGTGTGTGTGTGTGAGAGACCACGTCCACCTCATGTTCTGTTGCTCATTAGAGATCACAAACACTGCTCTGTGCTCTGCCATCTCGCTTCACCTCGTTTTCCAGGCGTCTCAGGTCTGAGTCTGCGCTCTAAGTCAATAATTCGAAGCAGAACCCGATAACTCGATCACGCTGTCCACATGCACCGTCCGCAAGATCCTCAGCGACCCGATCGATGGTCCGATCCATCACGTTATCCTGCGCCTGGAAGTCGTAATTTTCCGAATTTGATGAACGAGATTAAAGCAATTGTGTGATCGAGTAAACACATTTCAGGAGTAAAGATAAACTATATGGACAAAGGTTTGTGGAGACCTGAACATATGCAGCGTTTTTTTTTTTTTTACATCCAGAAGATCTCGTAGTCTTCCGGCGATGTTCTTTCGCTCCTGAAGCCACTCAAAACACCCCGAACGCCTCTTTGCGTTGTCGTCGTGAACTTGCCGAATCGTGTCGAAGGTCTCTGTGGAAGATTTGCCCAGCTCAATTAGCTCCCGATGTCTTTTGGCACACTGATTTATGAAGGTGCTCCCTGTGACTGTGGGTGCAGCCTTGTGCTGCCATCTGTTACAAAACTACCCTTGTAATTTTTGATATTACCTTGTATAATAGACGTTGATATCCGTTTGGGAAGATTTAATGCAACGATTAGCGATCACGCCAAAGGTCAAGGAGTGTCCCAGGAGGGTTCTCAGGAACTAACCCTGTCCTGATAATTACGTTATGGGACATGACCGTGCCACGCCTACCCATGAACCCCAACTCTGACCATCCATCACAGGTTTACAGTCTGGGGATTGTTTCTCCTCAGTGCTCCTTAAAGTATCGACTCCTCTTAGGAGATTAGATTCTCCTGCTTTCTGTCTGATTGTTCTTTTAGAAAACAAAAACCAGGTCAGAAGTTAATGTTTCTGACGTTTATAATGCCTTATAATGCCTCACGCTCGTTTGTCGGCGCTTCTGAAGGCTTTAGCATGCATCTCCTTATAGAGGAACATCGATCCCATTTCGTTTCCATCATCCAGATTACACGAGGTTAATCCTTCTCCGGAGGTTAAGTGCTGTCAGGGGTTTTTCTTTATTACGGCTTAAAATGCTAATGTTTAACGGCTGCGAGTGGCAGATTGCGTTCTCTCTGGAGGGAAGCCATTAGTGAGGCAAGAGGAAATAAAAGAGGCTGAATTGCAAACTCGTCATCAGGGCAATGGATTGAACAGAGAAACATTGTGCCGATGACACCTGCTGACAGCCGTGTGTTAGCGGCCGTGTGTTAGCAGCCGTGTGTTAGCGGCCATGTGTTAGCAGAGTATATAGTATATATGTGTGTATATTTGCATATTAAAAAGTCAAATCAAGTCAAATGAAATGCTGCAGAAGGACCTTAAGAGAGCTCTGCATAAACAAATTGCCTGCAGACCCCAATGAACTGCAGCAGTGCTGTAAAGAAGAGCGAGAAATTTCCTCCACAATGATGTGAGAGACTGAGAGTCATCCAGGACACGTCTGTCTCAATAAAGAAACGATGGTGTATTGAGTTATATGGTGTTTTTTTTAACTTGTGTTTAAGGACCAACTATTAAGGAGAGTGTCTGTCTGTCTGTTGGTCTGTCTTTATGTCTAGACAGGATCGATCTATCTATATGTCTGTCTGTCTGTCTGTCTAGACAGGATTGATCTATCTATATGTCTGTCTGTCTGCCTGCCTGTCTGTCTAGACAGGATCGATTGATCTGTCTGTCTGTCTGTCTGTCTAGACAGGATCGATCTGTCTATATGTCTGTTTGTCTGTCTGTCTGTCTAGACAGGATCGATCTATCTATATGTCTGTCTGTCTGTCTAGACAGGATCGATCTATCTATCTATATGTCTGTCTGTCTGTCTAGACAGGATTGTTCTATCTATATGTCTGTCTGTCTGTCTGTCTGTCTAGACAGGATCGATCTATCTATATGTGTCTGTCAGTCTGTCTATCCAATCATTGCACATGATCATAATACATCTAAATAAACTGTGATGTATCTGTACATTATATCTTTAAGTAAACATTAATAGTAATAATTGTAATAAATCCCAGTTTTGAACATGCTCTTGATTTTCTTTTCTTTTCTTTTTTCACTTCACAGCATGCAAAGAATTGAACTCTTCAGCACGGGCTGGGAGATGTGACGCTTTTCTTCAGCACATTTCTCCTCTTCTTTATTAAGCACAGTGTGTAAATCAAACATGCTTGAAATGAATTTTTATGTCAGGGAACAAACAGTAACCGAAAAAAAAAAAATCAGTGCTTCCGTAAATCAGAGTTTATTATTTTGGCTGTATTTGGGTTTGAACGCCATGGAGTTCTGATACTGTTTGTGTTTTTTATTACTGGGGTGTGGATAGACTCGATATGACTCGCTTTAGAGGGAGGTGAACGCGGTGAGGATTAGAGAGGGAACAAACGCTACTGCGGTATTTCTATGGGATGAAGTGTGTTTGTGTGTGTGTGTGTGTGTGTGTGTGTGTGTGTGTTTGTGTTTGTGAGAGAGTAAAATGATTTCAGCTCCATTCACCCCCATTAGCCTGTGTGTAAACCAGCATGGACACACACAAACACACACACACACACACACACACACACACACACACACACACACACACACACACAGACTTTTCTCTACTGTGTGAATCTTCTGTATCTCAGTTTACATGAACATCAGGGCCAAGCCATATGTCTTTATTTTTATTTTTTAAAGAAAAGTTTGCTTTGATTTGTCATCTGTGCTGCTCGAGCCATTAAAAGCCACGTGTGACTGATGACTCGTCTCGTTTCTAATTGCTGAACTTGTTTTTAATGTTGCTACGCTGAAAGCTATTAATTTTAAAGGAGGTCTGAAAATGTACAAACCTTACTATGTCTGGTGTCTACGTGTATCTGAGTGGGCGTGGCCTAAACCAAACAGACATGCAGCCATCATATATAATTAATTTAATTAAACTCGGTAGCATCAACGTCACAGCTGAAGGCAAACCCGATGTTCTCAAGCTTCCAACAAGCAAACGATTTTGATCTTTCAGGTCTTTTTGATGATTTCCCAACATTTACAATTTAATGAACACGTATAGTATTTTGGTGGACTTTTCCACCCACATGTGCTTCTTCCTCAAATCGTTACCACAAACCTGGAGGCACACAAATGTATTGGACGTCTTTGGATGTTCTTTTTTACTTGAACTAGGAGACCCAAACCTGTTCCAGCATGACACGAAGTACACAACTCCATATATATAACTCCATATCTCCAGCTCCATGAAGATGTAGAGATATGAATCTGAACTAGTATGGACATTCGGTGGCACCAAGATGAGGATGCGTTTCATTTTGTGGTTTCTTCCTCATTCCATCTTAGCGAGTTTGTTCTTGTCACATTCGCCACTGGGTCACTCATTAGGGGTCAAACCAACAATTATTTTAGTTATTTTAGTTTTAGTTATTAATTTAGTTTAACAAACTAACAGGAAATTTGTCCATTGTTAAAAGTTAAAATGGAATTGAATTGAATATGCTTGATCTCCCATGGGATTGGAAGATCTCCTGCTATAGAGCTTCAACCCTATTGAACACTTTTGTGATGAAAATCACAAGTGTGAAAATCAGAGGTAAAATCAGTAGAAGTGCAGATACTGATGTTTTAAAACACTCTGGTAAAAGTTGACGTTCTGACTGAACTTTTTCACTCAAGTTAGAGTAAAGAAAGTAAGTAAGTGCTCTGACATGTACTTCAGTAAAAAGTGATTATTATACTGATTATTACTACCTGTTTTAGTGTCACGCTGGGAACTGAACCTCGGGTCAAATTAATATATTAATACAAAATCATTTAAAATGTTGTTCTCTAATGAATGTATCCAGGCTGAAGATCCACCATATAGAACACAATGTCTCCGTTCTCATGTTTCCATCACTGACTCCCTCTGTCTCATCCACGTTAACCCCAGACTTCTTACTGCCTCCTGCCTGTTCACTGTGAGCTTTATAATCTAGTCTACGTCTGTGGTGTGTGAGAGCCAATGATACACCAGTGGTAGATTAAAAAGTCGCAAACAAGAAACAGGTTGATGGTCAGAAAACAGCGAATGAAAGAGGAGATGAAAAAGTGTTGATAAGTTCACCAAATAAATTACAACTGAAGTAACTAATCTGTTTGAAATTTACAATTTTAAAGTTTAAATGTACAGTACAGACCAAAAGTTTGGACACACCTTCTCATTCAAAGAGTTTTCTTTATTTTCATGACTATGAAAATTGTAGATTCACACTGAAGGCATCAAAACTTTGAATTAACACATGTGGAATTATATATGGAATTATATACATAACAAAAAAGTGTGAAACAACTGAAAAATGTCATATTGTAGGTTCTTCAAAGTAGCCACCTTTTGCTTTGATTACTGCTTTGCACACTCTTGGCATTCTCTTGATGAGCTTCAAGAGGTAGTCACCTGAAATGGTCTTCCAACAGTCTTGAAGGAGTTCCCTGAAAGATGCTTGGCACTTGTTGGCCCTTTTGCCTTCACTCTGCGGTCCAGCTCACCCCTAAACCATCTCGATTGGGTTCAGGTCCGGTGACTGTGGAGGCCAGGTCATCTGGCGCAGCACCCCATCACTCTCCTTCTTGGTCAAATAGCCCTTGATGCCTTCAGTGTGACTCTACAATTTTCATAGTCATGAAAATAAAGAAAACTCTTTGAATGAGAAGGTGTGTCCAAACTTTTGGTCTGTACTGTAATTCGTGAAAGTAAAAAGTTACAGTAAAAGTATTTGTGCTTCATTACTTCCCTCCTCTGGTAAAAATTTAACCAAATATGGATTGGATTTAGTTTTTCAGATGAAGATAAAGAAGATCATTAATGAACTCATCAAAATACCAGTCATATGCTGTTATAATGATGTAAAAATATATGAAAATGCTAAAAAAAACTCTTCTAAAATCTTCTTGAGAATAGACTTTAGTGCATCACTAAACTGTACTCTAAATACCAACATATTTATCAATAGTTTATCATGAAAGTAAATAAAATCATTGGTGTAAAACAGAGGAATTTAAAACACTCTCAGTGTGTGATTTATCTTTATTTCTATCTAGTTTAATTTACTTCATATCCATCGATTTAACTTAAACTATGACTTTCAGTTTAATGAAATTCCAATGTTTATTATTTTTTTTTACGTCAGAATCGTAGCGCACTCCAGGACTGTACCTCGTCATAAACGTGACACCATTTTGCTTTTAATCAGTCGCTCTCTTTTATTATCGCCTTTTTCCTTTTTTGTTCTTTTTGGCGCCATAAAAGCTTTTCACTCAGATATTTTATTAAGTCGTAACTGCTCTGTGCAGAAAGCCTGCAGCTCCAGGAGCCCAGATTAGTCCTCTAATGGAACGAGTCACAGAATGAATTCAGCTTTCATCCCTGCATAGTTCTGAGTGGTGAGGAAATGAAAACCTGCTTTTATTTCCAGTACAAGACTCTTTAAAAGTTTATGATTACGACCTGACAACCACAACACGAGATGAACCACAAGATGAACACATTTTTTTTTTTTTTTTTGTGTTATTTTTAATTAAAAGTGCCTTTTTAATTAAACATATCTATTAGATCCTGACCAGGCAATTACTAAGGATGAAGGAACGATATGAAAGCATTGTTCACTTTTATGTTGAAATAAATTAAAAATAAGTTTCAAATTGATCATCAATGATTCAAAACTAAACGAGAGTCTCATTTGTACTGTTTAATAAAAAGACTAAAAGATTGAGGTTCTGGCAAAATTTTATTCAGAATCAGAATTAAAACCCTATTGAACCCACAGGGAAATTGTTCAGTTGCAGTTGCTCACAATACATTTACATTTACATTTACATTTATCGGCATTTATCAGACGCCCTTATCCAGAGCGACGTACAAAAGTGCTTTGAGTCTCTAATGAATAAATCTACACTGGTATGCAAGATTACAAACTTAATATAAATATAACTCGAATTCTACAAACTTGGAAAGTACTAATTTAGGTATTTCAGGAAGAGGTAGGTCTTCAGTCGTCGTTTGAAGATAATCAGGGACTCTGCTGTACGGACATCTAGGGGAAGTTCATTCCACCACCTCGGTGCCAAAACAGAGAAGAGCCTTATACAATTAAAGTAAAATAAAATGTAATGATCAATCAATTTCCAATCTTCTTATTATATTCTGTACAATGTGTAGCAGCACTGAAACAGAAGCTTTATTTCCCCAAAGAGATGCTTTACAAAGAAGACATAAAACAAGTTGATTTTATGCAATATGACAAATTTTCATCGCTTCCCCACTCAGTGCAAAATGATCATAACAAGATTTTATAACGTACAGAGAATTTAAAATATAAAAAATATGATTTTTTATTTCGAATATGATCTGGCCCATGCTGAAGAGTCCAATTCTTTGTGCTCTGTGAAGTAAAATAAACAAAATAAATAAATAAAATCAAGAGCATAATCCAATGGACCATTATTTAATAAAAAGTTTTAATAATAATAGTAATAATAATTATTCTTCTTCTTTCTTGAACCAGTCTGTCGTTCCTACTGCACACTTCACTGCTGTCACACTGTCCTCATACATGTCCTGCACCACCCTCACATACTTCTCTGACACACCAGACTTCCTCATACAATACCACAACTCCTCTCTCCACCCTGTCGTACGCTTTCTCTAAATCCACAAACACACAATGCAACTCCTTCTGACCTTCTCTATACTTCTCCATCAACATTCTCAAAGCAAATAATGCATCTGTGGTGCTCTTCCTCGGCATGAAACCATACTGCTGTTTACAGATGGTCACCTCTTCTCTCAGCCTGGCTTCACTACTCTTTCCCATAACTTCATGGTGTGACTGATCAACTTAATTCCCCTGTAGTTACTGCAGGTCTGCACATCTCCCTTATGCTTAAAGATCAGTACCAGCACACTCCTTCTCCATTCCTTAGGCATCTTTTCACTTTCCAGAATCTTGTCAATCAATCTGGTTAAAAACTCCACTGCATCTCTCCTAAACATCTCCACGCTTCTACCGGTATGTCATCTGGTCCAACCGACTTTCCATTCTTCATCCTCTTAATCGCTGCTCTCACTTCCTCCTTACTAATCCTATCTACATCCTGCTTCACCAACTCCACATCATCCAACCTTCTCTCTCTGATTTTCCTCATTCATCAGCTGCTCAAAATACTCCTCCACCTTCTCAACACACTCTCCTCACTAGTCAACACATTTCCCTCTCCATCCTTTACTGTTCTAACTTGCAGTACATCCTTCCCAGCTCGGTTCCTCTGCCAATCAGTATAAATCCTTTTCTCCTTCCTTAAAGTTCCAACTTCTCCTACAGTTCCTCATATGACTTTTCCTTTGTTTTCGCCACATCCCTCTTTACCTGCTGCCGCATCTCCTTGTACTCCTGCCTACTTTTCTCATCACTCTGTTGATCTCAATTCTGTTTTTCCAACCTCTTTCTCCTTATGCTCTCCTGCACTTCTTCATTCCACCACCACATCTCATTGTCTTTCTTTCTATTTCCAGATGTCACACCAAGAATCTTTCTCTCTGTCTCCCTTATCACTCCTGCAGTAGTTGCCCAGTCATCCAGCACCTGTTCCTAAATCTCACTCTACAGTTTTACTCTTTCAGTTTCCACCATCAGTCCTCAGTCTTCTCCTCTTCTTCTTCACCTCCAAAACCGTCCTACAGACCACCATCCAATGCTGTCTAGCTACACTGTCCCCTGCCAACACCTTACAGTCTCCAATCTCCTTTAATTACAGATACATCACAGTTTATTTAGATATATTAATATATTCATATGGGCACAATGATAGACAGATAGATAGATAGATAAATAGATAGATAGATAGATAGATAGATAGATAGATAGATAGATAGATAGATAGATAGATAGATCTTTGTCATTTCATAATACAGGTGCACAGCAACGAAATGCAATTTAGCATCTACCAAAATAATAGCTAACTATTGGAAAGTGCAGCTAAATATGTAAATATATGTACAACAAATGAATATAAATGCAGTGGCAGTGAAATCCTGTGCAGGGGCAATGAAACAGTGGCATGAATTCACTGAATAAGGATAAGAATGGAAACATCTGAGAGAAACATTTTCAGAATACTGCAATTAAATATTGTATTATGATCATATGCACTGCTGTTATTGACTGATTAGACAGGATTCTCATGGAAAATTGATTTCTTTTAGCTGTATATATTGATCTCTTGTGTTTTGCCTCGACAGGCTGTTTACCAAAGATTTATGGAGCCACAGTCTTTATGCAGCATCTCCATGTTCTGGCCCAGTGCCTTATCTCTATTAGTGACTGACATAAAGATCAATGGATCACTTGGTGGATTCTGGGAAATCTGTCTAAATGTGTTCTTGTGATTGAAGGACCTTGAGAACGAACAAGGAACAGCATTTAACTTTTAATAAAATGTAATATATATCGATCAATCGTGTGCGTAAGGCTTCAAACCTAGATGTGGATTATCACCTTTTACCCTGCTTAACCCTGGTCACGTAACTGCATTGACAAGTTTAAGCTGTAAATGATGTTTGCAGTGCAAAACTGACTGAATGTATACAGATAGTGCTGGATTTTCTTCACTCATATATATATATTATATATAACAGGCCCTGACATATGATAGAGATGTGTTCCAATTACCCCATTATAACTTAAAAATATTGGATGTCTACCCAGGAGTCTTGAAGAATGGTGATCAGGATGGGGTAGTATAGTGTAATTTGTTAATAATTAAACAAACTACAGTACGTAATTTAGCAAAACAGAACAATTTGCACTACTGTTGTCTATAAACTATGCAGTAGGCTTGTAACAGTACACGGATTTGTAAGTTTTTCGGTTCAGGGTTTTCAGTTAAAGGCAATCCTTTTTATGTTTGGAACATAATTAAAATCCGAGTTTCCTCACGGACGTATAAAGTGCCGGACTGCCGGTTTGTTTAGTCTCCGCCATGCATAACATTTTTTTTTTAAACTTCAAAAAAATACACAACAATGCGGGGGGTATTAAAAATAAACTTGAGTACAGTGTCACTCCGTATCGGAAATAACATTTGTTACATCTGTTAGCGGCTAATGCTAGTGCTAGATATTCAAGATTGAATCGATTCAGATTAACACCAATAACTGGGAGGTATCTGAAAGTGTTCTCTAATTTTGATCAGTGTGTTTTCTGCAAAATAATTAAATAATTGTTTTTTTTTAAATGCCTTAGTTATTTTGTGGAAAAGGTGTTCTGGTAGCATGGTATAGACAGGACAAAAACTCCTTCAACTGTTGAGCAGTGAAGATCACATTATTTCAGAATTGTTCAATTGTTTATAAACTGTTTTGTAATTTTGATTGCCAGTGTAAATACATACATACATACATAAATACATACTACCTGTACAATAATCAGTAGCAATTGTTTGGTCCTACAGAAGTTTCCTTGCTGCTGAATAGATTTGTGCTCATGTAAACACTAAACAGTGGCTCTAGAACATAAATCATCCAGCTGTAAGGTGTACAGAAGGTGACAGGTCAGCAATCTATAGGGAATTGTTTCCTCTTTGGATAGGAGACATTTAGTGAATTAGATGGTGTCGATGCAGTTAGTGCACGGTGCAGAATCGAATACAAATACATCATTGACTGAATAGATAATGCGTTTTTAACAGGTTGAAAATAAATATACAAATAAGAGCAGCATCGATGTTCTTTTCTCAAAAGCAGTTTACTCCAATAGTCAGATCTAAACACTGCCTGACTGAGTTCTGAATTAAAATCAGATTTTTTTTCTCTCTTATTTCTGCATACGCTGCCATATTGAAATTTCTTGTAGCCCTGATAAAAAAAAAAAAAAAAAAAAATGTCCAGGCTAGACCACATCTATTTCCAGTTCAAATCACAATACACAAAGGACCCTCAATGCAGTGGGTCATGATGTAAGGACAAATACATTGTATAAAGGCTGTAGACACCTGAGCATAAGATCGGTATGTGCTTCCTGAACATTCTATTCCACATTTTGATCTTATAACAACCTCCACTCAACAAATTCTTAAACCATTCATTCAATATTTTTGCTAAAAACTGATCATAAGCCCTTCCTTTCCTTTTCTATACTCTCCTCTTAAATGGAAGCTAAAAGTCTTCACTCTGGTCCCATTTTGATTGCTTCATTACAATCCATTGTATAATGATAAAACTGTGACACTGTTCAAATACCAGATACTGTATATAAAAAACATCAGTAATATCAAATAGCGTTCTCCTTAAAAACAATTGCCATAAAATTTTATTGCAGTAAGACTAAAAGTGTACCGAGTGTAAATTTAATACTTAAAAATGATTTTCATAGAATATGACTATGGATTTTCTTGTTAATCCCTAATTGCCCATGTGTCTGTGTTTTAACCCGAGCTATTAGGGCTGGAAGACATCAGTATGGTCTGAAGACATTTTCTTTATTGACTTGGCTTAAGGGTTCATTAGAAATGAGTTTATTAGAGGGACAGCGCATGTAGGACGTTTTGGAGACAAGGTGAGGGAGGCGAGATTGAAATGGTTTGGACATGTGCAGAGGAGGGACATGAGTTATATTGGTAGAATAATGCTGAGAATGGAGCCTGGAAAATGAGAGAGAGAGAGAGAGAAAAGGTTGGATGATGTGGAGACGGTAAAGCAGGAAGTGGATAGTATTTTAAGCAGCTGAAGGATGAAGAAAATGAGAGAGAGAGAAGGTTGGGTGGTGTGGAGATGGTGAAGGAGGATGTAGATAGGATTAGTAAGGAGGAAGTGAGAGCAGCGATTAAGAGGATGAAGAGTGGAAAGTCGGTTGGACCAGATGACATACCGGTAGAAGCATGGAGATGTTTAGGAGAGATGCAGTGAAGTTTTTAACCAGATTGTTCAACAAGGTTTTGAAAGGTCAGAAGATGCCTGAGGAATGGAGAAGGAGTGTGCTGGTACTGATCTTTAAGCATAAGGGAGATGTGCAGACCTGCAGTAACTACAGGGGACAGAGTACATGTGTGTGAATGAGAGAGAGGGCAGTGGAGGGGTGCGGTTGCAGGGAGAAGAGGTGGAGAAGGTGGAGTTCAGGTACCTGGGGTCAACAGTGCAGAGTAATGGAGAGTGTGTTAGAGAAGTGAAGAAAAGAGTGCAGGCAGGGTGGAGTGGTTGAAGAAGAGTGATAGCAGGAGTGATTTTGATAGAAGAGTATCTGTGAGAGTGAAAGGGAAAGTTTATAGGACTGTGGTGAGACCTGAGATGTTGTATGGATTAGAGACTGTGGCATTGAGTAAAAGACAGGAGGTGGAGCTGGAGGTAACAGAGCTGAAGATGTTGAGATGTTCATTGGGAGTGACGACGATGGAATTAGAAATGAGTTTATTAGAGGGACAGCGCATGTAGGACGTTTCTGGAGACAAGGTGAGGGAGGTGAGATTGAGATGGTTCGGACATGTGCAGAGGAGGAACATGGGGTATATCAATAGGAGAATGCTGAGGATGGAGACACCAGGAAGGAGGAAAAGAGGAAGACCAAGGAGGAGGTTCATGGATGTGGTGAGAGAAGACATGCAGGTAGTTGGTGTGAAAGAGGCAGATGTAGAGGACAGGGGGTATGGAGACGGATGATCCTCTGTGGCGCCCCCTAATGGGAGCAGCCGAAAGAAGAAGAAGAAGAAGATAGAAAACAGTCCGATCACTGGAACAGATAAAATCTGATTTTGAATCTCTCCTGCTTTCATTTGAATACACCCACAAAAGTATACATACAAAAATATTGGAACATCTGACTTTTCCATCCACATGTTGTTCCTCCCTAAACTGTAAACACAAAGTTCGAGGTACACAACTGTATAGAATGTCTTTGAATGTGGATGAAATTTTTTCTTTACTTTCAAACTTGTTCCAGCATGACAAGAGAGCTCCATCAATGGTAGACATGGGTTAAGAGACCTTGACGATGCTGTAGAACTACCTTGTGTCTTGTTGCTCTGCTTAGTCTTGCCATGGTGTAGGACCTGTGAAATAAACCTGTCTTCAGAGCAGAGTTTGGCTGTTCCTCACCCAGTTTGAAGCTCTTACACAGCTGTTTCAGTTTCACTTATGGCTTCAATCTACATTGGAAATTGATGATTAGCACCTGCTTGGTGAAATTGGTTAATCAGACACCTGAATCCGATCCTACAAAATCCCTGACTTTGCGCAAGTGTACAAAGAGTGCGAAAGTAAGATATGAAAAGCCAAACAGCAATGGCACAAAACATTCATTCGATTCGGATTTTTCTTCTGTTCATCTAATTTCCATTTTGTATAGTATTATCATTATCATTATCATTATCATTATCATTATCATTATCATTATTATTATCATTATTATTATCATTATTATTATTATTATCAATAATAGTAATAACATTAAATAATAACAGTACATAATTATTTGCTATTCTTTCTTAATACATGTAGTATTCACACACAAGACGCTCATATCATTCTTAGTCGTTAGACTGATACGTGAGAGATCATTTCCGTTTATGGGATCATTAACATTTTCTCGGTGTCATCGTGGTAGCCATGAATCAGTGATTAGCTCGCGAAACAGTGGGAGAGCAGCTGCTTCACGGCTTCCCATCAACCGCTAACCTCATGACTTATCCCACATTCGTTTCTGTCTTTTAAACACACACACACACACACACACACACACACACACACACACACACACACACACACACACATATATATCTACCTGTATTTTCATTCCATAAACTACACACTAAAAGATAACTGTTACTAAACGTCTCATTTGTTTACATTTTTTTCTTTGATTTTATTGTAAGTACTAAACAGGAATTAATAATTGTCCAAAACAAGCTTTTTTTTGTCATATACAGAAAGTCATATAAGCTTTTATTGTCAGTTCAACCATATCCAGTGTCTGCAGTACACACTGAAATGAAACAACGTTCCTCCAGGAATAAATTAACACAAGATGAAACAAAATAACCAGAAGAAAGTGTAACTGTAATAACACAGTGACAGTGCACCACCAAACAATACACAAAGCTACACATGTGACTGTCCAAACAAAATTGTCCGTATAACAATGCACTAAAAGTTGGACACCTGAACAGTAGATTGGTATCTGCTTCTTTTTGAACATCTCGTTCCACATTTAGTCCCCATCTGCTTTTATAATGATCTTTTCTGGGAAGATGTTCTACTGGATTTTGTGCAGATTTGTGAAGATTATTTTAACCACAAGCTTGTTAGTAAAGTCAGAATCTGATGTACAAGAGAAGGTGAGAAGGTGAGAAGGTGAGGAGGCCTGGGGTGCAATCACTGTTCACATTCATCAGGGTTGGAGCTCTACAGCAGGAGATCTCCCACACACTTTCAATGTATGGAAAACAGATCTTCATGGAGCTGGCTCTTTGCACTTGGATCTCCTAGTTCAAATGCACGAATGCACCAAAATACAAGAACCGCATATGGCTGGAAAGGTCAGGTGTCCCAAAGCTTTTGTTCTGTATAATGTATTTGGAAGCAAGTAAATTTAATGAAAAAATTCCATGTTTTCTTTTAGTTAGCCATTACGTATTACTGGTTTGTTTTTTATGGATTGTTTTTATATGCATGCTTAATTTTTCTGATGCCTTTTATATGATCAACCTGTGGATTATAAATGCCTTCTGATTTTTCTCACTCTAATTAGGCACCACATGTATTTATCTACGGTTAACCCCTGCATTCTCTAAGCGGGTTTAATCAGCAGGATTAACGTCGTTATCCTCTAAAAGTGCATTTTTTTAAACCAGCACTTGTTTTCAGTCTGTTACTGAGCCGTTAATACGATTTCCAGTGATTTCGCTTTTTACATTTAATTGCTTTTCTGTGTCATTTATGTTGGTCTGAACTAATAATATTTAACAATCTCTATTAAAATTTTTTTTTATTAAATTCTGGGCTCTGATTGGTCCAAGCAGAAGGTGTTGAATAGTTTTCTAGAAAAGCCGTGGCAGTAGTACAGGTTCATATTTTTGCACTCTTTCACATACTCTATATGAATAAAAGTATCAGGACACCTGATAACACAAATCCAGCTACATAAAGATCTGCTTTCCATGTGTAGGGTTGGACGTCTTGGTTACAACTTATACATTGAAAAATTATGATCAACAAAGGGCTGTTTAATGCTATAACATTATGAGTGGTGAAGTGAAGAACACTGATGATCCCTTCATCGTGGTACCAGTTAGTGGGTGAATATATTTATTAAGCAGCAATTGCACATTTTGTCCTCAAAGTTGATGTTAGAAGCAGGAAAAATGGGCGAGCGTAAGGATTTGAGCGAGTTTGACAAATTGTGATGTCTAGACGACTGGGCCAGAGCATCTCTAAAACTGCAGCTCTTGTGGGCTGTTCCTGGCCTTCAGTGGTCAGAATCTATTAAAAGTGCTCCAAGGAAGGAACAGTGGTGAGGAGCGAAGGCTGCTCCGTGTGGTCCGATCCAACAGACGAGCTCCTGTAGCTCAAACTGCTGAAGAAGTTCATGCTGTTAACGATCGACTGTTTTAGCAGCAAAAGAGAACAAACACAATATTAGGCCAGTGGTCATAATGTTGTGTCTGATAAACTAACAAAGCAACTTTTCATCTACACCAAGCTGCCACTTGTGGGCCCCTAAATAAGACCCTTAAATGCATAGCTGCTCAGCTGTATGAAGGAATGAAGGATGAATGTAAGTCACTCTGGATATGGGCATCTGCTAAATAAATGTAAATAAACCTACAAAAGTACAAGAACCTAACAATCAGGAAAGGGGCTAGCTCAGTGGTTAAGATGTTGAAGAGCCCAAAAATTTCCAATAAAACCGCATTCCACTTTCTTTTCTTTCTAACATTAGGTCCATTCTTTGCTCTCTGACCTCAAGCCATAATTCTGGCTCATGTTTATTATTTTTTTTGTGAAATCTCCACACCTGTGACAGATTACACAGCAAACAAATAATTACGCCGTTTCAGCCCGAGCACAACTGAATTACGCAAAACCGCCGAATCCTGCGAAGCAGAAAATTGATTCGGAATGGATTCTTAATTTGTCACAGGTGCAGAATGGAAGGAAACAGACATTCCTGCAGAGCCATATTCAGGGTGGTACTGTATTTCTATCAATAATATATGTAGCTGACCCAGCTATTTCTATTAGCAGTGTACTGAGGTGCAGAGGTGTAGAAAAATAAACAAGCCAAGGGAAATGCTTTTAATGAGACTGGTAGCAGAATGATATTTTCTATTTCATTCACTGTAATTACTGTATAACATCCTTCATCAAGACCAAAAATAGTTGTTCCTATAGACTTTCCTGGCCATATGTGCATATGTTCTTCCCCAAACTGTTTCCACAAAGTTGGAGACACACAATTGTATAGGACGTCCACCTAAACTACCACCTCCAACGAACCCTTGTACTTCCCAAAAAATCTTGTACTTCATTATTCCATGTAGCACAACGTTCCTGAAGACAAGTTGCTTTGTTAGTTCATCAGGCATAACCTTATAACCACCTGCCTAATATTGTGTTAGTCCCCTTTTGCTGCTAAAACAGTCGTGACCCATCGATCATCAATAGCATGAACTTCTTCAGCAGTTTGAGCTACAGGATCTCGTCTGTTGGATCCGACCACACGGACCAGCTTTCGCTCCCCACATGCAGCACTTTTGATAGATCCCTCAAGAGCTACAGGTTTGGAGACCCAGTCATCTAGACATCACAATTCGCTCAAATCCTTACGCTCGCCCATTTATCCTGCTTCTAACACGTCAACTTTGAGAACAAAATGTTCACTTGCTGCCTAATAATTAAATCAAACACCCAAGTAAGAATTATGGAAGAAATTTCATATTTAAATTGTGTATGTATTCCTGATGAGCAGCCCGTGGTGACTGTCAAAATAAAAAAAGATGGTATGAGGAAGAAACCTTGAGAAGAACCAGACTCAAAAGGGAACCTGTCCTAATCTGGGTAACACCAAGAGTGTGATTCTTAATCATTAAAACATTACAAACACCTGAGAGTGAGAAATATCACGAGTACCAGAGTGTGTGATTATGAGGTATGTCTTTTCTACAGTCTTCTACATTCAGTTGGATTTGTGGAACCAGGAGCTCCTGAGCAACTCATAAATTAGCTTGACGTCTGAGATCGTTATTGATTCACATCAAACTCGTCCATGGAAACTCCTCCTCCAAAATGTTCAAAAGGAGAAATATAAGGAGAAACAGCACCAGGAGTCATGGCACAAATGTATGTAATTTGTACATCTATTTCTTTCTCTCTGTCTCTCGCTCTCTCTCTCTCTTCCTAATATCTATCTTATGGCTACAATTGTTTAAATTAATTAAATTTTATTTAGCTGTGTGGATCAGAGACGAGTATTAAGTGGTTACAGTGTAAAATGTTTTCTTAAAGTTTTTTTATTGAGTAAATGTGGTTATAGTGAAGGTTAATATTAAGGACACCCCCCAATGTTTATAATGCCTCACAGCTTTACGTTATGTACATATTTATAAACTTCAACAGGACAAACGCACCTCCGCCGTAAAATCTGTTCAGTCACGTGCCTGTAATAATGTCCGAACGCTTTCTTACACAATTTAATAGACATGAACTGGCTCTAATGCACTTCACACAGAGGAGGTCCTCATTCAGAGAACACAACAGAACGAAGAACGCAGTGACCTACAAGGAGATCATTTATTTCCGTAGCTACAGCTGCTGTCAGCCGTAAACCACCTCGGCTGAGCGGCTTTATGTTTTATGAGCTGTTTTTATAATGAGACTGAACATTCATGTGTTATTGTCGAGCATGTTGGCTGTGGCAGGTCGCATAAATATTTAGTTTTGATATGATATTCAGGTGGAGGAGACACTGCTCACACTGTGTAAGAGGGTTTAGGTTGCCCATTGTATGTACAGTTCCAGAATTTTCTAGAAAGTTTATATTCATACTTGCATTTATAATGTCCCAAATTATACCTAATACTTAATAAAGCCTGTATAACTGCTCATAATACATTCCAAAGTTACAAATTATACATAATGCTTTATAAAGCTTGTATGAAAGCTCAAAATACATCACCTAGGCATTGTGTTGCTAGAAATCATACCTAATCCATTATTACAAAATAAAAATGTTTTATCCTTAGCGATCAAACCTCTTACCTTATAATGCACATATAGCTGTTCATAATACATTATAAAACTTTGTGTTCATTATACATGCATTGTAACAAATCATACTTAAAACCATATCATTTCGCATAACTGCTCATAATGCGTTATAATGCTCATATTATACTGCTCATAATGCTCATAATGCGTTATGCATGTATAACACTTTATAACAGCTTATGACACTTTATAACACCTGTAAAACTGATCATGATACATTATAGTGCGTGAATACTGGCTCATTAAACATAATAACATCTGTTAATTGGTTCATAAAGCATTAAAACACCTGTATAATTGCTAGTAATTCATTATAACTCCTCAGTAACTGCTCATAATGCATTGAAACAGCTGTATAACACCTTAAAACTGCTAATGATACATTATAACACCTATATACCAGCTCATAATACATGATAAGACCTGTTTATCTGCTCATAATGCATTATAATGCTTGTATACCTGCTAATAATACATTATGACACCTGTATAACTGCTCATAATGCATAAGAATGTCCTTTAACTGCTAATAATACATGTTATTATATATATGTTCATAATACATTCATATGCCTGTATAACTGCATAATCATAATAAATTATATTTCCTGCAAAACCACTTATGAAACATTATAAAGCCCTTAATACATTATTAGCTTCTGTATAATTGCTCACAATATATAATAAATGCTAATAATATATTATAAAGCTCATAATACATTATCACTGCATTTGCATTATTCAATTCATACATAATACCTTATTTAATACCTTGCATACCTAACACCTGCATAACTGGCATAATTCATGCAAAAAAAAGTTATTTTGCTGGTATAAATCCTATCTAATACATTATAATATCTATAATTACTCGGTCATAATATAGAAAACTATCATCTGAACGTTTATAAATTGTTTTACATGCATTTGTATTATTTCAAATTATACCTAATACTTGAAAAGCCTGGATAAATACTCAGAATGCAATTAAAAATTGTAATTGTTATAAATTACATTGGTTCTGCACTTGAGTGATGCAGCAGAACAATTTGCATAGCTAAAAAAGTTAAAAATTAAGACATTTTAAATTAAGGTCAAAGCACAGATTAAATTTGACTGATGCTGTGGCCCTTTAAATGTGGCTGAATTAAAACAATTCTGCAAAGTAGCTTTGGCCAAAATTCCTCCACAGCGATGTTAAGAACTCGTTGCCAGTTATTGCAAATGCTTGATTGCAGTTGTTGCTGCCAAGGGTTGCACAAATAGTTACTAGGTTTCGGGCACAATTAATTTTTTACACAGGGCCAGATTTTTACCCCTTTATAATACAAATCACCATTTAAAAAAAAATTGCATTTTGTTTTTACTTTGGTTATCTTATGTAATGTTATAATAAAAAATACTTTTTTACATCACTGTATATTAGATATACAGATACAGAAAAGGTAGTCAAGTTGGACTTCAAATCAGACAACTGACCACCAAACTGCCACTGCTGGGTCTTAGAGGTTTCCTGGACCTTCTGGATAAAAGCATCTGTGAAATAGTTTAATTGTCAGAGAACCATCAGCCACGCCTCCCTCCTGCACTCAGCACACTCGCTCAGCCTCTTCCACCTACTAATCACCCACACCTGTTTCCAATTTCTAATCTACACTTCACTTTACAAGACATCCCCACCCACCCACCCCGTTTCCACTCACTTACCGTCTGATCTACATGTAACACGTTAGATCTTACATATTACATCTCTGGACTACCCTATGCTCTGCATTTCACCCATTCTCTGGTTTTCGCTCTCTGGAAGTATCTGCTTCGTGTACTAAGGTAAATAAAGTGTATCTACTTTACCACTGGGTTCCGACTTTTGAACCGTGCGTGACAGTAATAATGGATGTAAACGTAAATCTATAAATTTCGCATCATCTTTATTCTACACTGTGTATAAATCATATGTTCTTCTTTTTATATTTAGATATTGCTGTATCCAGAAGCTTCTGCCAACAAAATTAATTCACTTGGCAATGAAACCCTTTATGAATCTAATTCTAATTCATTCCAAAGCATTTATTACTGCTCATGATCATTATAAATGCAGTAGTTTTGTTACAAATCATACCTTATCAACTGCAATGCCTGTGGTGATCCATCAGTAATATTACTTAATGGTGTATCAGAGAGCAGAATGTCTAATTCACTGTAATTCAGAACAAGGTTGCGCTGAAGGAGAAGAAAATACACAAAAGGAATGGAAGCGAAGTTTAAATGGCCGTGGCGTCGGTCCAGATTTTCACTTTGCTGTCTCGAAGGACGGCAGGAAGCAGATGAGGAATGATAATAATTTTGGCAAGGCTTCACGATTTAAAAAAGGATTATTTCATTCCTTCGTCTATGGTAAGAGCCTTAGTCAGACCTCAGAGCTGAAGTCATCAGATATGATTCAATACAATAAATAACGCACTTTCATTTATGTCAGTCAAGTTTATTTCTATTGCGCTTTTCACAATAGACATTGTCTCAAATCAACTTTACAGAATATAACAGTGAAGGTGAATGATGTGTGTTTATCCCTGATGAGCAGCCGTGGCAACTGTGGTGAAGGAAAAACTCCCTTAGATGTTATGAGGAAGAAACCTTGAGAGGAACCAGACTCAAAAAGGAAACCCATCCTCATTTGGGTGACATCAAGATTTGATCATAAATCTTTCAACAATACAGAACACTGGAGAGTGAGAACTAACATGAGCACTGGAGTGTGTGATTATGAGTGATGATCTTGCTACAGTCTTTTACAGTCATTTGACGTTATGGACCTGGGAGCTACCGAGCAACTCATAAAATAGCTCAACATCTGCGATCATCACAGCTCCAACACCAGCTTTTCCATGCTAGAGCCTTTAAACATCCATGGGATCCCAATGGCGCTGGTACGTTTCTCTAGATGGTTCGGGATGATTGCGGGGTCGGCATCTACTTCTTTAAAGGTCCACAATCTTCATGAGGTGGAACGTGACTGGAGCTTATTAATAAGATGCACTGTGAGGAAAAAAAGGATGAGTCAGGATGAGTGTAATGCATTAATTAATTATATAAATTGGATAAAAAGCACAGCATGTCAGAGTTGATATTATTATATAAAATGAGATCATTGTTGTGTAAAAGTTAAAACCACTGCAGGATAATAGTAAGGTGATAATCCAGAGCTAAGTGTGAGTCATTACAGGATCTCAGTGCACAATATGGAAGTGAATAATTCTTATAATGCATTATAACACCCTTCAAACTGCTTATAATTCACTATAAAACCAATATAACATTATAATGTTTGTATACCTGATCATAATGCAGGATAATGCCTTTATAACTGCTCAAATTACATTATAAAGTCTGTGTACATGCTCATAATATATTATAATGCCTTTATAACTGCTCATAATGCATTACAATGCCCTTCGAACTGCTTATAATAAACTGTAACACCTGTAAAACTGCTCATAATACATTGTGTTTGTATTCCTACTAATAATACATTATAATGCATGTATACTTGTTTAAAATACATTATAATACCAGTTTACATGCTCATAATGCATTATAATGCTCCTCAACCCTGTAATTGATTACATAAGGTGATAATCCAGGGCTAGGTGTGAGTTGTAACTGCTAATTATACACTATAACACTGGTGAAACTGCTTGTTACATTACATTACATTAAAATGCTTGTTTAACTGCTTATAATGCTTTTTTAGCACATTTATAACAACTCATAATGCATCATAACGCCCTTATAACTTCTCACAATTTGCTATGACACCTTTATAACTCCCCATAATGCATTATAACACCTTTATAACAGCTCACAATTAATTATAACACCTTTAGAATAGCTCACAATGCATTATAATGCTTTTAAAACTGCTCATAATGCATATTAATGCCTTTATTACTGTCATGATGCATTATACCAGCTTTATGATAACTCATAATGCGTCATAACTAATTTTAAATTGATCATAATGCATTTTGATGTCTGTATCCCTACACATAGTGCATTATAATGCCTGGAAACCCACTTATAAGACATATTAGTGTAACACCCTGTAATTAATTACATAAAGTGATAATCCAGGGTTAGGTGTGAGTCGGTACAGGTTGTAAATACTCTATCTGGAGGTGAAGAATGGCCTAGAATGGTGTAGGGCCTCACACTTCTATAGCATGGCCACTTCTCAGCACTGACAAGTTAAAGCTGTCATTGATGTTTGCAGATCAAAACTGACTGAATGAATCAAAATAATGCTTCATTTTCCTTACGCATTTTATATCTGTCTAAAAAGAGCTTGAATCCTGCTGCTTCAAATTACACACAGAGATAAAATAAGATTAGGTTTATGAGAATGAAGTGTGCCTCTGCCGCATCTCCTCTAATAATAAAGCTGTTGGAGTGAACTGCTGGTGATGTTTTTTATCATATTTCTCATTGAAATGTTTTCTTCTCCAGTTCCTTAAATCCAAGTTGTGCCTCGAGCCATCAAAATCATTGTATTCTCCATAGAAGTTCCACTTCATTTCCACCTCTGACCACAAACTACCTGTATGTTCAAAGATCTGAAGTCACACCTGAACTTCTTCCAGCCAAACATGATCCAGCATTCACACTCAGCAAGGGGTTATTTCCTTATTTGTTACTAAGGAACATTTTGAATACCTTCTGAAGAACACAGTATGGTTCTGTAGATCCTGCTTCTGCTCACTTGTAACTAAATGGTGCTGTTCAAGTGGAAAGTTATAGAAGATGTTATAAATACAGCATTTAAACCCAGAATTAGACCAAAAACACCAATCTTTAATGTAGAATATAATTTACAGATTACAATGGACACATTGTGGTTCTTCTTCAGGAATGATGGAGCTTTGTTATTGCCAGAACTCATTACTCTCTTCAGCAAAACACAGAGATTTATCCTTCCTGCTCTCCTGAAGGAAAGGAAAATCACAGAGAGGCAGAATGAGGGTGGGGGTTGGGGGCAGGTGGTGACTGGATACCAGAATGCACCTCATTTATCTTCCCAGTTAGAAGCTCTAGAAAAAAAAATTGGCCACTGAAGCCAGGATTCAAACCTTTCTCTCTCTCTCTCTCTCTCTCTCTCTCTCTCTCTCTCTCTCTCTCTCTCTCTCTCTCTCTCTCTCTCTCTCTTTCTCTCTCTCTCTCTCTCTCTCTCTCTCTCTCTCTCTCTCTCTCTCTCTCTCTCTCTCTCTCTCTCTCTCTCTCTCTCTCTCTCTCTCTCTCTCTCTCTCTCTCTCTCTCTCTCTCTCTCTCTCTCTCTCTCTCTCTCTCTCTCTCTCTCTCTCTCTCTCTCTCTCTCTCTCTCTCTCTCTTGCTTTCTCTCTCTCTCTCTCTCTCTCTCGCTCTCTCTGGCCATGTGTGTTAGTGTGTGTTGGTTGTGTGTTTGTGTGTGTTGGTTGTGTGTTTGTGTGTGTTAGTGTGTGTTGGTGTGTGTTGGTTATGTGTTTGTGTGTGTTAGTGTGTGTTGTGTGTGTTAGTGTGTGTTAGTGTGTGTTGTGTGTGTTAGTGTGTGTTGTGTGTTGGTTGTGTGTTTGTGTGTGTTAGTGTGTGTTAGTGTGTGTTAGTGTGTGTTAGTGTGTGTTGGTTGTGTGTTAGTGTGTGTTAGTGTGTGTTGGTTATGTGTTTGTGTGTGTTAGTGTGTGTTAGTGTGTTGGTTGTGTGTTTGTGTGTGTTAGTGTGTGTTGGTTGTGTGTTAGTGTGTGTTAGTGTGTGTTAGTGTGTGTTAGTGTGTGTTAGTGTGTGTTGTGTGTGTTAGTGTGTTGGTTGTGTGTTTGTGTGTGTTAGTGTGTGTTGGTTGTGTGTTTGTGTGTTAGTGTGTGTTGGTTATGTGTTTGTGTGTGTTAGTGTGTGTTAGTGTGTTGGTTGTGTGTTTGTGTGTGTTAGTGTGTGTTGGTGTGTGTTGGTTATGTGTTTGTGTGTGTTGGGGTGTGTTGGTTGTGTGTTTGTGTGTGTTAGTGTGTGTTGGTTGTGTGTTTGTGTATTAGTGTGAGACTCTAGTGAGAGTAGAGACACTCTCTTTCTGTCCTGTCTCTCTCTCTCTTTCTCTCTCTCTCTCTCTCTTTCTCTCTCTCTCTCTCTCTCTCTTTCTGTCCTGTCTCTCTCTCTCTCTCTCGCTCTCTGTCTTACTGATGTTTTACTCTCACTCTCTCTTTCTCTCTCTCTCTTTCTCTCTCTCTTTCTCTCTCTCTCTCTCTCTCTCTCTCTCTCTCTCTCTCTCTCTCTCTCTCTCTCTCTCTCTTACTGATGTTTTTACTCTCACTCTCTCTTTCTCTCTCTTTCACTGTCACACAATCTCTCTGGAAGGAACACATTATTCAGATCAATCATGGTGTTTAAATACACAGAGGAACAGGAGGTACATGGTCATGTGACAGAAAGGTTCAAAATATTCTAGACAACAGCACATTGAGAAACATCCTGCAGGATTCATCCGAAACATCTCACAGGGGATTACTTTCATCAGTCAGACCTGAAGCTCGAACGACAAACCCCACTCTGGATAACGT